>NW_015505513.1:145728-158354 GCF_001515645.1 Sinocyclocheilus grahami | reverse complement strand
ATATATATATATGGATATAGATAGATAGATAGATAGATAGATAGATAGATAGATAGATAGATAGATTAAATAATTAATTTACACAATGTATTTCTTATTTATTGTATTTTTTTGTCCTATTGCTTGTAATTAGTTTATTGTTCTTATTTCATCACTGACTGTTTATTTATCTCCAGTGAGCTTGACTTTTTTTTCCAACAAATTTCTCGTATTAGTTTGATATCAACATTGGTGACAAGGATTATGAAAATTCTATGGTATCAAAGATTTTACTATCATAAAAACCTTATTAAAAGAAAAAAAATAAAATAACTATACCGTGATATATATCGTGATATAAAATTACTCATATCGTGATGCAAGATTTTGGTTATATCGCCCACCCCTACTCTAATCTATTCAAGCTAAATATGTTATTACTTCTACTTGGTTACACTACTTGGCTTTTTGAGTCAATTAATTCAGACCTTTCTTGAAAACGGTATAAAAGTTTTTAAACAATGAATACAACACAAATACAAAGAGTACATTACAATCCTGCTACTAGAGGGCAAAAACCCTGAAAAGTTTAGCTCCAACCCTAAACACACCTACTCTAATTAACCGAGATCTTTAGAAGTGGTAGAAACATAGCCGCTTTAAGTCAAGTCTCCAAAGTTAACAGAAGAATGTGTAATGCTGCAGCACACTAGAGAGAATGGATGTCAATACGCTGAACAATATGCTTTTTGAGAAAGCAGCTTATCAATGAATGAACCGGCAACCTGTCCACTAATCTTCAACCTGTTTGCCATTAAACATTTATTTTGGAGTGAAAAATATTTTGAGCAAAAATTGTTTTATAAGAGTAGTCACAGACAATTTCGAAAGAGGTAGGAATCAGTTAAAGACACTTCTCATTCATTTCTATGGAACCTGCGAACAGTGAATGACTGTCACACAATGACAGAAATTCAGCCAGGCATGCATGATCCAAGTTGGCTGTTACGCTTTCTCCAATGGTAGAGCCACAGAGGTTGGTATCTACCAGTAATAAGACCATATCTGTTGGAAACGTCTAGGCATGTGTGTTGGAGCAGGTTGGAGCTAAACTCTGCAGGATGTTGGCCCTTCAGGAGCAGGACTGTTCCATGCCATTGACACATATACTAACAAACAAAAGTATAGACATGCAGTCATAACAAAGCTCTTATGTTTGATAGCACTGAGTTACCTGTCTGGAATGCCATGGCATACTACATTGTTAACAGAGGTGCAGACTGACTTCGGAAAGCCCCCGTAATGTAAAGGAGAGGGGTAGGCATTGTGACGAATGGCTTCCTGATGGACTATAAAGTCTATTTCATCGGTCGTCATACCAACCTAGAAAACAAACAATATAGGTGACAGCGTCTGCAAAAAAAACAATTCAAGGACGTGTCACATCAAGCTTATTCACCGTTACATTCTCAAATTCCAGGAAAGTGTAGAGTATACCTTCAAACTCTTTCCTGCCAGGAGCAGTATGTGTCTGGCTAGTTGACATGCTCGTCTCAATCCCTGGATCTGCTCCTCATCTTTAATCTCTATGTAATCTGGCCACTCAGGCACTTTGCTGGATGACACATAGTCTGGCTTCTGGATGTGCTGAGAGAAGAGAGTATATATAAAGAACATTTGTGATGCATAAAGCTCAAAAATCAATAATTTTTTCCAATTTAATCAATATTAAATTGTTAGTGTCACTTGTTGAGGCTGTAATTACCTTGGGTACAGCATAAGAGGGACGCACTACAGCAGGCCAGACCACACTGTGAGAACTATTTGATTTCTTCCAGAAGAAACACCGGTGAGGTGGGCATTGGTGGGCAGCAGATGAGCTTCTATGGCAGCTGGGTAGCTGTGCTACTCTCTGTAGGAGCCTTGAACCACCTATACACAGCCAAAGAGACGAACAAAGGATGTGATTATGCACTGCGAAGTGGATTTCTCAGAAGTGTGATGTTTGTTTATTCATTTTTTTAACACATAGCATCGGGGCTATTTACATGGCAAACACAAGGTCAGCATCATCTGATTTTTTAGCATCGTTACTCCAGTCACATGATCCTTCAGAGATCATTCCAATATTCCGATTTGCTGCTCAAAAAAACATTTATTACTATTATGTTTTAAAGGTCCCATATTGTCAAAACTGAAATTTCCTGGCTTTTTTCATGATAACTGAGGTCTAGGTGCTATGTAACTACCATATAAGTTTCAAAACAGTCAGTCCACAGTAAAATTCACACAGCCTGCATAAAGTAGCTGTGATTTTTCACGAACCGTTGTGACTTCCGTAAAAAGTTGACGTCAGAACTACCGCCCACAGTCCCACTCTCCGTTTGCCAAACCCCCAGACAACATCGCGGAAACATGTCGAAAAGGTTAACTAACCACAAAACCAGATCGGCCGACCTGTAACGTTACACGTTATACTCAAAGGATTTAACCACAGCTGTCGTCGTTTTTTTTTCTGGCAGTGGCAGCATATATGCAATCAAATTTCTAATTTTAGGCTGTATTACGTCGATTCTGGCACCCAACATCACAACAAGATGATATTTTAAGCTCCTTATGTAGCCGAATCTGCGCTGGTTTGAATGGGCCGCCTCCAGTTTCCCCTTTGTTTTGCTGCCTCCAGCTAGCGCTGTGACGTCGGCTGACCCTAGTTACCTGTGGTTGTCCTGGCCATGCGTCACTCGGAAAACAACAGGCCAATCAGAAGAGGCTCGTGAATATTAATTAGACAGACCAAAATCGACCTGTTCTCAGCAGAGCTCCTGAGAGGGGGGCTGTAAAAATATATTGAGATGGTTTTTGGTACTTTTACCGCAAATATATATTCTTAAGGACATCAAAACCTAAAATAAAACTCCAGAAAGGTGTACAATATGGGACCTTTAAACAGCTGAGTAGAATTTATTTCAGGTTTCTTTGATGAATAGAAAGTTCAGAAGAACAGCATTTATCTGAAATCAAAATCTTTTGTAACATTCTAAATGTCTTTATCATCACTTTTGATCAGTTTAAAGCATCCTTGCTAAATAAAAGTATTATTTTCTATAATGTCTTACCTAAAAAAAAATTATACTGACTCCAAGCTTTTGAATGGTATAATGTATAATGTTACAAAAGCTTTTTATTTCAGATAAATGCTGATGTTTAGATCTTTATATTCATCAAATAATCCTGAAAAAAATGTACTCAACTGTTTTAAATATTGATGATAATAATAATAATAATAATAAATGTTTCTTGAACAGCAAATTATAATGATTTCTGAAGGATTGTGAGACACTGAAGACTGGAGTAATATAATGCTGAAAATTCAGCTTTGATCACAGGAATAAATTATATTTTAAAATATATTCAAATAGAAAGCCATTATTTTAAATAGTAAAAACATTTCACAATATTGCTGCTTTTCCTGTATTTTGGATCAAATAAATGCAGGCTTGGTGAGCAGAAGAGAATTCTTGAAAAAACATTACAAATCTTACTGTTCAAAAACTTTTCACTGGTATGTGTAGTATATCTGAATTTCATTCATACTACATATATTCGTATCATACAGAACAAACATATTTTTTAACGGTCGCAAAGCAAATTTCAAACCACATACAGTACCTACTCGACTTCGGGCAGCTGAAAAGTTAAAGTCGCGGCCATATTTAACCAGCTTAACTCACCTCAGATGTTATTTCTACGCAAAGTATAAAGTACAAAAGATGTGACTTAAAATGCCATTACCACGAAATAACCAGATCACCTAATAAGTTTACATCAGACAACTCAAAATTCATTTTGCACTATATTTAGAGCTATCGAGTATGACAAATTATATTAATAAAAATGTGGGCTGTGAAAAACAATGTGTTAGTTTGTGAAGTTCTTTCCCCCATATCCTTTGGCTAGCATTAAAGTATTGGTGAGTTCAAATCATTTTGGAAAGATCATACACCACAAAGTCATAATTATATGTAGGAAACTCAACTTTCGGGGGGCGTTTCGGTGAGAACACATGGCAGACAAAACAGATGCAGCATCCATGTTAACCGTAAATTTGTTTAAATTCATTCAATCATTTTTTTCCATTTACAATAATAAAGTCGCATGTACAAAATACAGTATTTTTTTACAATTACGATAGAATATATGATTCATTTTACAGCACCATAAACTGAATAAAAACATAAAAACGCAAAAACATATTTAATGAACATACTTTAATTAATAATGCTGCAGAAGCAGAGGTAAAAAAAAAAAAACTTGCTCCAGCCAAAGTGACTTCAACACACTTGACGTCATAATTGTGACTTTGTTCCTAACTTATAAATATTGGTGCATTCAAATCCTCCTGGGAATTGGGATGTTATAATTACAATGTCAGGCATGTTTAAGTCATTTGGTCACAGCAAGGATCTTTTGCAGTTCATTTGATAATTTTTAACAGATTATTTTGTAGCACTAATTTAAATACATAAAATCCATACTGATGAATTACAATTTTTTGCCTATAAATACATATAGGAACATAATATTTAAATTTAAATTGTACAGTGTCCCAACTTTTTTGGAATCGGGTTTGTATATGAATTATATTCTAAACTACACTTGCATAACTCAAATGTCTGTGTTTCATGTCGTTGCAGGGCATTTCAATCAAATGTACGAATATTGTCATGTTAACATCTATTCTCAGACCCTGTGAATCATGTGCCAAAAACCCATTCCCTCTCTCAAATCTCAATGTAAACAAATAGTCCATACAATTACACAATCCAATGATGCTCACATAATATGCTTAATTTTGAATCTGAGCCACAAATTAAAAATAATCTGAGATCCACCACCACACATCAACAACCATGTTGTAACTCATGCCAACAAGGACTGCAGAGTTTTGTCTTCAGAAAAAAAAGTTTAAAAGAACTGCGACCAAAACGCAGTGGTCAAAAGCCCAAAATAAGTGCAGTTATACACAGGAGAGGGCTTGAGTTACAAAGATGAAAATACCAGTGATGAAGGGAGTAGCTCAGAACCAACGAGGGGGCAGCTGGGGGGTTTAGAATAAAGGCAGTAGCGGGTTAACCCAAGGTGGGGTAGCGGCTGTGTGTAGTGACAACAATTTGGGTGGTAGAGAGCAAAGGATGTGGCCAAGGATGTGGACTGAACTGAATTCCCTTTGTGTGTATGTGTGTGGTCGACTTTAGACTTGTCTTGTGCTTTAGCTGTAATATATAATCCTTACTTCAGGACTGCAGTACATCAATGTCACGTGTCAACCTTAATGTCAGTTTATTATTATTAATTGCTCTGTAACCCCAAAAGACAACATTCCCAGTTCATATATTATTTATCCTAAACAATATATGGGATTGGAATTTGTGTGCTCCAACTGACAGTATGCTGAAAAGCGTATGCCAAAGTTCTATTATTTGGTTTATTATTACACTCCTAAAAATAAAGGTGCTTAAAAGGTTCTTCACAGAGATGCCATAGAAGAACCATTTTTGGTTTCACAAAGAACCATTCAGTCAAAGGTTCTTTAAAGAACCATCTCTTTCTTACCTTTTTGTAATCTGAAGAACCTTCTTTCGCCACAAAGAACCTTTTGTGAAACAGAAAGGTTCTTCAGATGTTAAAGGTTCTTTATGGAACCATTTAGACAAAAAGGTTCTTCTATGGCATCGTGAAGCACCTTTATTTTTAAGAGTGCATTATTGTTGTTGTGTAGAAAATCAATTGCTTCATTACTTCTTAAACAATGGAAATGTTATAAAAGTTTAATTAATAATGCAGTAAAAAAGATAAACTACTTTGTTTGAGTTTACCTAATTGGTTTATTAAGTGTTGAACCAGCTAACCGGCTCATGAATAACCATTGACATGTCAACTGGGTAATTTTTTGTGCATCTACTGTATTGTTCATTATGATGCTCCTGTTTGTCCTAAAATGTTCCTTGAAAGTAATCTTAAAAGTCTTTGAAATCCTTGAAAGAAAAGTGTTAACATGATTAAATTACATTAACTAACATACAGAAATATTAAGCAGGCCTAAATATATTTGCCTGTTCTTATTTATTTAGTTATATTACTGAAATAGGCCTGATTCTGTGTCAGGAGACTCAGCATTTCACTTTTGGGTTATAATTCAAAACCTGTGACCTCATATGAGGACATTATATTTTGGTGTATTTCTCTGAGACTATACATGCTACAGTTTTAAGGATTTCTGGATGTCCTGTACAGAGCACATTCAGGGCTTTTCAGAGATACTAAATGTTTGGATGTTTCACTATGACCACTCCCTCTCCTTGGTCTTCAAATATGTCTGATATTAATTTAGTGACACTCTTATGGAAATATGATAATCATTTGTAATTATCATTTAAATCTATCTAATTTTTAAACTGTCTGTCATAAATCAACATCTCAGGAAAATGTAATGGGGTTTCAAATCAAAATATGACTTTCTGTTACGAAACAGGAGGTTGATTTCATACATGTCCTCATATGAGGACACTGGGACTAAAAGCATGTTTATTAGCATTTTGGGAGACATAACAAATGAATAGGGAAAGAAATTATGTTTCAATATTCCATGAAATATTATATATTATTATGAAAATCTTGTCAAATATTACTCCCATTATTACACTTTCTTTTTTCATTACATGTTGCCCCAAAAACACATTAATAGGCAAATTAGATTTAGTTTATAGATACATTGTATATAATGAGAAAACCCATTTATGGCCATTTTACACACATTTTGCAGAAAGAAAAATGGTATATCAAATCATTGTTATAACATAGTTGAGAATCATCGTTATACAAAGTTTGCTAAAAAAATAAAATAAAAATCCTGAAAACTAAAATGTATTGGTGATTTAAAAAATCTATTGTTTTTGCCTATGCATGTTCATTCATGTTTTGTTTTTTTTAATTGAGTCCCGATGTCCTCTACCGAGGACATAGCATAACTTATGAATTAAATTAAAAAAAAAATGTTATGCTCTAAACAATGTAAAGACATGAAAAAAACTATTTTTTTCCTAAAAATCTTTTCTCGGGTCTTAAGAGGTTAACTGTAAAAGAAAAAAAATGGCTGAGCAGACAGGGAGGTTTGTATGCTTCTTACTCTATTTACTTCTGCTGGACTCACAAAGACTCTGCCAAACCAGCATACAATAAAGAACTCCAAGACAGTGCCATGAGTCCAGCCTTCCTGCAGTCTCGTTCATGTAGTCTTGTATAAAACGCCAAAATGTTCTACATAAAAGTTAGTCGAATTGAGACACAGTGCAAATGGTCAAAATGGGAGGGCGTAAATATAAAAGTTTGAAAGTCTGAACAAAAGTTTGAATTGCATGCTATGCCCCTGCATACATGGCACATACCATATACTACCACTTTTTATTTGGAAATAAGATTAACTAAATAACTATTTATTTCATTATCTATCTATCTTTTCTCTTCACAAAGGCTTTATTTGATTGTAAATAAAAACCGTAATACTGCGAAATATTATTACACGTTAAAATAACGGAGTATCAATGTCAGTGGACAAGTAAAGAGGTGTGTTCATGTCGAATCATTAAGACAAATGGTTTTGTAACTTTCTATCAAGTGTTTTATTGTTTGTAACGTTATGTGTGAAAAGGGTTGCTAGTTGAAAGTAACGTTAATTCTGTCTGAATTTGGCTCTGTCTAACGTTACCTACATTGCTACACAGCAACACTGTCACCGAGTAATGCGCAGCTTGTAAACCAGCGCTTATTTGGCTGGAAGGTTTGGGTTTTATATTAATAATTAGATTTATTCCGCGTAGACTGCAGTTGTGCGATTATTAAAAATTAGATGTGAGCGAATACTGTCTCGTTTGGGTCATTGGCTTGCCACAGTCTGAGTCCGAGTCTTTATGCTCTACAAATTAAATAAATAAGTCTAACTTTTCCTGAAGTAAACTGTAAACATACCTGTTCTGTAAAAGCATTGAGCGGCACAGGGCGCAGCCATGTTTTCCGCAGAGGAGAGTCACGTGCTCTTCCAAACAAACAGTAGCGTGTGTCTTAGAGCTGCAACTGAAGAGATTTTACTATTTTTGATCCAAAAATGGACTTGAATGTAAAACTCAAGCGTCCAGAAAATCACGTCACTCATATAGGCTATCAGTATTTACTTAATTTGATTATTTTACATTTTACCTAGCCTATTCAACAAACGTCTAAAGACTATCTTATCTTTCTTACAGTTCAACCTACCTTTTTGTGATTTATTTTTCCTTTTCTTTTCATTTTATGTCTGTTGTATTAAAAATAAGTGCTGATGCTTCTTTGGCAATAAAAAAAACACACATTTTGATTAAATGAAACATTCCTCAAAATGCAACACACTAAAAACTTTTTTATTTACTTATTTTTTATGGATGTATGCATCACGTATGTATGTATGTATGTATGCATTTATTTATTGCAGTGCATTTGTATGGACCTTAAACCCTTCTTCTAAATATCTGTGCATTATGCCTTCTTTCTAATCAAATGACCTTGATTTAAAAAAAAACACACACACAGGGAAAATCTCTATATTTAGGTGAAATATTGATTAAGTTTTTTAAAAGAAAGCCGCATATAATGATGCAGTAAACACAATCCAATAGTACTGAGCATCCTTAACAAACAACACTTTGTATTAACGTGTTAAGCAGGCATTTTTGCCTTATTTCCATACATAATGACCCTCGATTTTTATCTGGAGGGCTTGTACATTGTGTATAGGGTGAGTGAAAAGAGTCAACACAAAGGGGATCTGATTCTCCAAGGCCAGGGAACATAAATGAGGGGTGTGAGATCAAGGCAGCTCTGCACCTGCTGGTGGCAAAGACCCCCTAGACCCCCGACCAGCTCATCTGCAGAGACTGAGCCCAAACAATAATGGTCGTTTTTGGAATTCAGAAGACAGATTGTGATTACATAATATCATGGTTGAATGGTATTTTCCCACATACACATATAATAGTATGTATAACATTTATAACTATAAGGATTATCACTCTGAATGATATGATAATGCTATACTGTAAAATCTGTCCCGTTTTTAAACTTTAAATCAGTAAGAGTAAGTTCATTTCAAACATACCTACTTGTAATATGTTTCCATAGATGAAATCTATTAGAAATGTTACAAATTTTATATATTAACATATATATCTAGCCCATACAAATACTGCAAATGTAAATCCATCCCAAAACCTCTCAATATGTTGATATTATATAAGTAAAAATAAAAGATTTAAGAAATGTATTACATAAATGTGTATAAACATACAGATTTTTGTATGTATGTTGTTTTAGTGAAGGTGCATGTATAATTAAAATATATTTTGTTGACATATGTGGTTGATACATGTAATACCCAATAAAAAATAATCACATAGATATTATTTACATATGTACAAACACATATTTTACTATGGGGATTTTTTATATGTTATACACTTATATCTTCATCTCCCAGAATGTACATGTGTGAAAATTATATAGCTTTATATCTCAAATATATGGCAATATCACTATTGAGATAGGGCAATATATTTCAATATAGGATTGCATGCTAAAAAATCATAGATTACATAGATCATGGGTCATTTCCTATTCATGTAAAATGTATTTTCCTAATCACTGAAAAGAATTGAATTGCAGGCATATTTTCTAGTGTTGTATGATTGCACAGTGAAAGGTAGCATAATAATTCCTCTTCTTCTCATAGCATGTGGTTCACTGTAAAGCACTCTTCATATTTCAAAGTATGGCTTTTGTGTGAGTCATGAATAAAGGCAGCAGTGCAGTTGTTTGCTCTGCTGAGTTATTAGAAGAAAACAGTTTTGGAACCGGCTAGGTAAGACTGTACGCGCAAGACTGTAATTTCTGACCTATCTGTCTGGGATCTAAGGAAACACACCAACTGAAACACTCACACATTTTCTCTCACACTTATAAGAGCCTGCAGACTGCAGCATTTGTATTGAAACACGACATTACTACAGCTAAGCTTCAGCCAAGTAACAATCATACGAATGATTATGGATTATTTGGTTATTAGGTATTTGTGTTTGAGTCTTTTGGTTCATCATTCAGTGAATCATTCAGGAATGTATTCTGCCCTCTAGTGATCTAGGGCTCTGACTCATGTGTATATCAGAATATAATTATATGAATGCTGATGATGTGAACTCCTTACAACTTTAAAACTAAGCTCTTAAACTTTTAACATAGCCAGTCACCTTCAAGCCGCGCTGCTCTGAAAACAAATATCTAAGGACAGAATGCACTATAAAAGCGGGAAATGTTTATAAATCCAATATTGTATTAGCATGAATTTTTACATTTATAGAAATAATCATATTTCTTTCAATTCTGAATGGGTATACCATCTTTATATAAAAAAACAAGGTCTCAAATTGTTCATGAACAGATTTTAATTTTAATTAACACACAGGTGGCTGTTATTAACATTATGCAAAGTGCATAATGTCCTAAACAGAATATATTTTAGAAACTTTGTTTAAACAAATAATGATCATTAATCATCATAGAATTATGAGCTAGTGTGACATAAACCATTTTGGGTATAATTAATAGAGCTTACTCTTTTTTAATAGTTGAATTAGTTATGCTTCTGATGGTAGCTGGTTTTACATTTCAGGAAACCATGCAGGTCATTTATTTTAGGGTTGAGGTATAGGTATACACTACCACTCAAACGTTTTTGAACAGTAAGATTTTTTATGTTTTTTAAAGAAGCCTCTTCTGCTCAACAAACCTGCATTTATTTGATCCAAAATACAGTAAAAGCAGTAATATTGTGAAATATTTTTTTATTATTTAAAATAACTGTTTTCTATTTGAATATATTTTAAAATGTAATTTATTCCTGTGATCAAAGCTGAATTTTCAGCACCATTACTCCAGTCTTCAGTGTCACATGCTCCTTCAGAAATCCTATGATTTGCTGTTCAAGAAACATTTTTATTATGATTATTTTCAATATTTTAAACAGTCGACTACATTCTTTCAGGATTCTTTTATGAACAGAAATATCCAAACATCAGCATTTATCTGAAATAAAAAGCTTTTGTATTAAAAGGGGTATTAAGCAGGTGCCAGGGAAAACTTGGAAAGATTGTGTGATGGTGTCTTTTTTTCTACATCTATAAATGAAATAAAGGAAATTATGATTTTGAAATCAAAATGTTGAAATGTTAGGGTTATAAAGAATTGAAATAGTAATAAAGTAAACAAATACTCAAATGTATTTTAAATACATTATATGTTACTTTAAAATACATAATTTTAAATTACATTACATATTGTTTCACATTGTAAACATTTAGTAGGCATCACAAAAAGCTTTCAGCAGTGCTCCATTGCAACTTAAGGCCTACTAAGAACTAAATTGTAAATTGAACCTGAGAGAATCAAATCAGTATGTGAACATAAATATATATACACACGTACAAAGACATTAGCTTTGCAGCACTTTCCACACACATTGACGTGCCTCATCTTGGATAGTAAGGGCTCTATTGCTCTCTGGTGGTGTGCTAAGGTAAACCATCTCCCCACCCCATGAAATACATCAAAATGGCCAGTCGATAGCATTCGAAGTGTTTAGAACGGTAAGGGACTAGCTACAGAATATACTGTGGCTGCTTGGAGCCTCCCTAAAAGGGTGTAGTTCAAACAAATACACTGCGTGTCATTTTTTATGTGCGTTTTATCTGCTATGCTGTTCAAAATACGAAACCGAACCTTTCCGTTTCTGAATCACTCCGCAATAATATTTAGTTGGCGCACACGTGGTGTGTTTTGGTGGAACAGCTCCTCAAAAGCGCCGTCTGTACAGTTATATGGACCATGCTGAAATCCAAGACATTTGTCTGGTGGAGTGTATAGTGAAAATAGTGCGCGAACATTACCTGAGAGAGGACATCTGGTGTTGAAGTGAAGTTTGTATGGAGTGAAAAGATGAAGCGCCTGTGCTGCAAGAGGACAACCTGTGCTCATATCCTCACTATTTAATCCCAGACACCAATGTGGTTTTACATCAGGTATGTGCTTTTTATTTATTTAAAAAAAAATTTTATTAATAGCTTCTTATTATAATAAACGTATTTGTTCTGAACAGCTTTTGTAAACAAAACTGTTATCAAAGTATTTG
This sequence comes from Sinocyclocheilus grahami, assembly GCF_001515645.1. Lineage (NCBI taxonomy): Eukaryota > Metazoa > Chordata > Actinopteri > Cypriniformes > Cyprinidae > Sinocyclocheilus > Sinocyclocheilus grahami. The sequence goes on along the minus strand of NW_015505513.1, from coordinate 146,107 downwards.
TATAAGAATTAGAGGTTGTCTTGTTTAATGTATGCCATGTCACTAAACACCAAATACATCTATTACACATTAAAGAGGCAGGGTTTCCTGTTATTTTATATTATTTTATGTAACATACATTCGTTCCAAGTTAAAGGTTTCATTTCTAAGTGGGTGACCCAAAAAGCCCTAATCTTAGATCACAATTCATTCTTTATCATAAAAACTGTTAGATTTCAACATTAACACAATTTGTGGTATTTCATGTTTTCTGAAATGTTTTTAATACGCAAATGAAACATTTTGTAACCAAATATGCGCTAATTTGCATATATTAACAGAATAGAAAGGATTTGGTTGAGCGGATTTGGTGTTAGTTTATAACAGAGGGAATTTAACT
>NW_015505513.1:122458-143103 GCF_001515645.1 Sinocyclocheilus grahami | reverse complement strand
TTTGTTTTGGGGGGGGGGGGTTTTAAAAAAGGGGGGGGGGGGGGGGTATTAATGAGGTAAGTAGGCTATCATGTAGAAAGAAAAGTCATTGATTATTTTCATTTTATAAATTAAATGATTATTGTTTTCCTAGGATTTTTATGTTGTACCTTTTAAAGTTAGTTCACCCAAAGATGAAAATGTACTCCCCCCTCAGACCTTCCAAGATGTAGATGAGTTTGTTTCTTCATGGGTTTATTTCTTCATTTGGAGAAATTGAACATTACATCACTTGCTCACCAATGGATCCTCTGCAGGGAATGGGTGCCGTCAGAATGTGAGTCCAAACAGCTGATAAAAACAATAATCCACATGACTCCAGTCCATCAGATAACGTCTTGTGAAGTGAAAAGCTTTGTGTTTGTAAGAAACAAATCCATCATTAGGACATTTTTAACTTCAGACTGTAGATTCCACTGAAATTACGAGTCCATGGTTCATAATAACACTTCCTCCTTTCTTCACAGGAGAAAGCAATATAATGGATAGAGGACTCGTATTTTAGCTGGAAGTAATGGTTTGAAGTTTAAAAATGTCTTACAAACATGCAGCTTTGCAATTCAGCAGATGTTAATTGTTGGATTTTAGTTGTGTGTAGTGTTGTGATGTTTTTATCAGCTGTCTGAACTGTCATTCTGACGGCACCCATTCACTGCAGAGGATCCATTGGTGAGCAAGAAATGTTCCCATGAAACTCATCTACATCTTGAATGGCCTGAGTAGATTTTAAGCGAATGATCATTTTTGGGTGAACTATTCCTTTAAAAACATTTGTGAGCAGAAAAATCTTTTAACATCACATGTGGCAGGTTCTACTTCAAGGCCTTCAGAATTTAAACCGGGCTGTTCATCAGGACGTAGTGGTCGTTGAACTATTTCCCAAAGAACGCAGGGTTGCTCCGTCATCTGTTGTGCTGCAGGATGATAGTCCAAATGATGAAGATGCTGAGTAAGATGAGACTGAAAATAAGGTTGAATAAGTCTCATAAGATCATTTGACTTTAAAATAATTACTCAAAGGTCACCATGTAGTTGAATCCGAAATGTTCTGTTTTGGAAGCTGTGCAGTTTAGAACCCATTAATCTAATAATGTACTGTATGTTTGAATATTTTTATGACGTGTATGATGTCTTTTTGCTGTTGTGTTGTAGCTGAAGGGTGTGCCATCAGACTAGCGTTCTCAAGCCCACTGGACGAGTGGTGGGCATTATAAAGAGGAACTGGAGGCCTTACTGTGGAATGCTCTCACAGTCGATGATCAAAGAGGTAACAGTGCTTCACCACTATACGATAATATAAACCAGTATCATTTGTAGTGCTAGGATATCTGCCCTCCCACTAGCCAATTTTCAGTCACTGAGTTCGGTCGATTTTAAAAACAACTCTCAACTTGCTTGAAATTATTGCTGGCAGTCTTGATGGTGACTTTGTCCTGCTTAGAGCTGATTTGAACTTTGTGCTTGGCACATTAAAAGCCTAATAGTGCAAAAGGTGGTTGTTATACATGGTGATTGTATAACCAAGTGTTTTTGTATTTAGAAGTCTGGGGTCAGTAAGATTATTAATTTTGAATTTCTTTTATTATTATTTCATATTACATATATTACTTTTTTCTTTTATTATTATTATTATTTCATATTACTTATATTACTTTTCTTTTATTATTAATTTCTTTAAAAAAAAAAAAAGAAAAGAAAAAGAAAACAACTTTTATTCAGCACAGCGGTGGCCAATTCATAAAAGAAAATGACTCCTCGTGATCACTGCACGACTATTTCACAAAATATACTACGCACTGCATCATTTAGGGTTAAAAGAATTGTTGCCAAACATATAACATGCCAGATTGTTAATCACTGCAATAATGATCCAATCCTATCCAAATGGTGTTTTTTGTTTGTTTGGTTTTTTTGGCCAGGCAGTGTACAGTATATCAAAGGTTTGATCAAATAAGTATAAGAGACAGTAGTGTGACTGAAATAACTAACTGAAGCTCTGAATGAGCATATACATTTCACAACAAGTCCTGAAGAGAGAAACAAACAATATAATAATAATTCCGTTTTTGTTAATGTAACCACTGTTTTTGATCATGCACTGTATAGTGTCATTTTAAGAATCTATGTTTCTTGAAAAATCTTGATATATTTGGCTTGATGCATTGCGTTAATTAACTTTTGAATTTCACACCAGGAAACAAGGCACCTTTTCACCCCAGCAGACCGACGAATCCCACGGATTCGTATTGAGACCAAACAAGCCGCCAATCTGGTCGGACAAAGGATTATGGTTGCTATCAATGGCTGGCCTAAAAACTCCAGATACCCAAATGTAAGTGTTAGTGATTTACAGTCTCATCTTATACAAATGATGACAAGTTTTAAGCCACAAATTTCCTCAGAGATGCTTTTATTTTTTTTTTGCAGTAGGTTATTTTACATTTTATTGGTTTGTTTATATAGGGATGGTACAAAAATCATGATTTTAGCCAGAAATATATGCTGAAAAATATGCATTGTACATAGAGAGTATAGCATATGCTAGTTTGCATCTCGAGTCCCTAGAAAGGCATGATGCAAACGTACATTTAGGATTATTAACCATGCTTATTATGTATTAATAGCCACCTCTTCTGAATTTTTATTTAGACTGTTTTAAACATAACATGAGTCTGGAGGCCTAGATTCCACTGATCATTTTGAGATCACTTTATATATCCTTTCTCAATGTCTCTCAGGGTCACTTTGTGAAAAACCTTGGCACTGCTGGAGATAAAGAGACTGAGACAGAGGTGCTTCTCCTGGAGCATGATGTTCCTCATCAGCCCTTCTCTTAGGCTGTTCTTAGCTTCCTACCCAAGATGCCCTGGAGTATTACTGAGGAGGTAGTGTAGTCATGCATTTTGAAAGACTTTGTTGTGTCGGAACTGTTGAAATGCTCAAAGCTTGATATTATATATCTGTTTTCCTGCAGGATTTGAAGGTCAGAGCAGATCTCTGACACCTCGGTGTGTGTAGTGTGGATCCTCTTGGCTGTACGGATATTGATGATGCTCTTCAATGTCGGGAACTAGAGAATGGAAACTTGGAGGTATAGCAGCTTGCGTAAATTATCACAAGTGGTAAAGAGAATGTACTAGAGCAATTCCATTGGGTTCTTATATTGAGTGGGGTGCTTTTGTTTTAGGTTGGTGTTCACATAGCAGATGTCAGCCATTTTATTCGGCCAGGAAATGCTCTAGATCAGGGATCCTCAAATCTGGCCCACGAGATCCACTTTCCTGCAGAGTTTAGCTCTAACCCTAATCAAACACACCTGAGCATACTAATCAGTGTCTTCAGGATCATTAGAAAATCACAGGTAGGTGAGTTTGATCAGGGTTGGAGCTAAACTCTGCAGCACATTGGACCTCCAGGGCAAGATTTGAGGAACCCTGCTCTAGATCAAGAGGCAGCAAGCAGAGGCACTACAGTCTACCTTTGTGGAAAGGTACGTATTTGTGGAAATGTAACTTATGGAATGATAATGGGCTGTAATAACAAATAGAAATGCACTGAAATGAAAAAATATAGTCCCAAATCGAAAATTCTGGATTTGCTGCGCCAAAAGCCTGGAAATAAAAACATCAGCATATTAGAAAGATTTCTGAAGGATCATGTGACACTGAAGACCGGAATAATGATGCTGAAAATTCAGCTTTGCAATCACAGGAATAAACATAACTAGTTACATTTTACAGTGTATTACAATAGAACAGTTTAAAATTTTAATATTTCAAAATATTACTGTTTTTTTCTGTATTTTTCATCAAATAAATTGTTATTAAAATCTTACCAACCCCAAACTTTTAAATTCAGTTGAACAATTTTTAAATAAAATAATTTGCTGTGTTGAAAAAAATCTATTAGTGTTGTTCTTAATAGTCAGATTTTGGCTAATTTCTCCTTTCAGGTGAAAATGAAAATGGATTTTTTTTTTTGTGGCATTTTAATGGCTGAATTTATGATCTATGGATAGTAATTGCATTTCCTCATTTCAGTTAAATAAAATAATTTGCTGTGTTGAAAAAAATCTATTAGTGTTGTTCTTAATAGTCAGATTTTGGCTAATTTCTCCTTTCAGGTGAAAATGAAAATGGATTTTTTTTTTGTGGCATTTTAATGGCTGAATTTATGATCTATGGATAGTAATTGCATTTCCTCATTTCAAATATAACCTTTAATCTTGTAGAGTTTTTGTGCATATAATTTTCTTTTAATTTGCAAAGTAAATTTGATCATTTCTTTTCACAGAGAATTGACATGGTTCCTGAACTTCCAACTTGTGTTCTCTGCGATCCAATGTTGAGAGGTGTGCTTTCTAGCAGAACTACCATTACTCAAGTGGATACCTCTTGTATACACTTCTTACTATATATTTACATACAGTAGTAAACATAATTTAAAACCTTCGCTGTCTAATGAGCACTTCCACCCTCAGGTTAGCATTCTCTTGTATTTGGGAGATGAACCACAATGCTGAAATCATCAAAACTCACTTCACAAAGCGCGTCATTAATTCCAAGGTTTGCTGCATCTAATTTAAAAATTTAGTTTTTTTTAAATGATGGTTTATGATTGAATGTGCACTGTAAGGAACTGTTGTTGTTTTATTACGTAAGGCCTGCCTTACATACGCCGAAGCTCGGATGAGGATTGATGACAGCACGAAGAGCCTGCGGGGCCTTAACAGACTGGCCAAGATCTTAAAGGGTCGGAGGACTGAAAAAGGGTATTTACATTTAAATGAAATAAAATAAAGAATTTTGAAACATATCTTTAAACATGAAGCAGTCTTTAACTCTTGACGTTGATCCAGTTTGTAAGAGTTGCTTATTTTACTGTTTTTCAGAGCACTGACCCTCTCCTCTCCTGAAGTACGTTTTCATATGGACAGTGAGACACATGACCCTATAGATCTGCAGACCAAAGAACTGAAGTGAGTGCTATATACATCTTTCTGCCTAAGGGTTTAAAATTGTAATGTTTTGATTTTACTTCTATTATTTCTGCTGATTGTATGGCGAAATATAATATCATTTGTTTTTCCCAAGCTGTCTGTGTCTGGATTCTTGAAGTTCAAACTTACATTTTTCTCCAGGGAGACAAATTCTATGGTGAAGGAGTTCATGTTGATGGCGAATATCTCTGTAGCACAGATGATCTATGATGAGTTCTCAGAATGTGCCCTACTGAGGAAACACCCCTAACCACCGCCATCAAACTACGACATCCTCATTAAGGCTGCAAAATCAAGGGTGGGTGGAAGCTTAGTAGTTTCTTGTTTCATTTTTATATAACCCACACTTTGCAACTACAACATGATATATGTGAGCAAAAGAGGCTTTGTCTTATGATGTTGAATAATTCACTGAACAGATTCCTGAAGGGTTTTGGCTGTGGAAATCATACCACTAACTTACCAAGTTTAAAAACGCCAGCATTAAACCAAGCCAGTGTCAGACATCTTTTTTTTTTACTTTAGTTAAGGACAACATTGAATGCCCAGAGTTTATTTTCAGTGACAGTTTTTGCTCTGATTTAATTCAATCAAAATAAAACAAGATTTGGCGAAAAAAACAAACAAAAGTGTTTGGAGTTGGTTCAAAACCGCTTGCCAGCATAAACTCTCTGGAGAAATTCACGGATATTAAACACCTTCAAATTGCTATTGGTATGATGACGACAAAGGTGGGTGTGTTCTGGGACTCCACCTTTTTTGAAATGGAAATTATTTCAGGAGCATTTGTTCTGTTTTCTCATGAGTGAAAAACATGAATACACTGCGGTGCTGAATTCTTAAATTGTGTTCCGAAGATCTTACGGGTTTCGAACAACACGAGGAATTTTTTGAATTTTTGGGTGAACTAACCCTTTAAGTTTTTAACATTGTTTACCTGTCTATCTGGTGTTTGTAATTTGCTGAAAGACAAACTATGTGCAAAATCAACCTAAGAACCGTTACTTGTCCGACATTGTTTAGAGATCATTCCAACATGATGATTTTTCGTTAACACTTCTTCACCCATTCACGTTGACCCCACTTGACGAAACATTTATGCTTTTTTTATTTTGTAGATATGCTGATATATAAACAACATAAGGATGGAGACGAGTGTCTGCTTACAGACAGGAGGTTAAAGAGCTGGCTGTCTGGTGCAGTCTTAACAACCTGGAGCTTAACACGCTCAAAACTGTGGAGATGATCGTGGACTTCAGGAGAAAACCCCCTGCACTCCCCCCACTCACCATCATGGACAGCACTGTGACTGCAGTGGAGTCATTCAGGTTCCTGGGCACCACAATCTCTCAGGACCTGAAGTGGGACACTCACATAGACTCCATTGCAAAAAAGGCCCAGCAGAGGTTGTACTCCCTTCGCCAGCGGAGGAAATTCACCCTGCCACAGGAGCTGCTTAAACAGTTCTACTCTGCTATCATTGAGTCTGTCCTGTGTTCATCCATAACTGTCTGGTTTGGTTCAGCAACCAAATCAGACATCAAGAGACTACAACGGACAGTCAGGACTGCTGAAAGGATTATTGGTGTCCCTCTGCCCAGCCTCCAAGATCTTTACATCTCCAGAGTGAGGAAAAGGGCTAAAAAAATCACCTTGGACCCCTCACACCCAGCCCACTCTCTCTTCGAACTGTTGCCTTCTGGTCGGCGCTACAGAGCACTGACCACCAGAACAGCAAGGCACAAGAACAGTTTTTTCCCACAGGCTATACTCAGTCTAAACAATTAAGCTTTCAAAATTATACAACTAACATAGTATATTTATATTAAACTGCACACTTTGTAAATAACATATCTATCTGCACACTAATAAACATATCTGTACATTTATCTAAACAATTACATTTTTTTCTTTTTTATTATATTAGTTTTATATTACATCCCTACTGTGTTATTCCTATGTATGTCTACACTATCATGTATGTTTGTACTTTCCTCTACACTGGAAGCTCCTGTCGTCAAGTCAAATTCTTTGTGTGTGTAAACATACTTGGTAATAAAGCTCTTCTGATTCTGATATCATAGTTCACCATCTGTTAGCAATGGCTATTAACGCAGACAGTACATACCCAGAATTGATGGACAAGCATAAGCAGTCATCCTTATGCAACAACCTCAACTACAGACACAAAATGGCCCAGTATGCACAGAGAGCCTCAGTGGTGTTCCACACTCAAGTAAAGTGCAAACCAAAAAAATCCTGACTTTAATGATTTTTGGAATAACTTTCGCAATTTTTTTTTTTATATATGGTGTCTTTAATCTTTACCCTTCAGCTATTCTTCAAGAATAAGGGAATCATAAATGAGGAAGGCTTCATTCTTTTTGTAAGAAAAAATGCCATTATCATCATCATCCCTAAGTTTGGAATGGAGGGCGCTGTGTTCTTTGATAACAAGGACAAACCCAGCCCTCATCTCAAATTTGATTCTGAGGTATGGATAAACTTTGATATCAGTGTGCGGAACCACAGGCAGTATTAGGGGTCCTACACTCGAAGTGGAGGAACACACTTTCCTCATGTTTGACAAAGTTAAAGTAACGATCAGCCTTGACGCTTCCACCATCCAGCATCAAATGATCAGAATGGCACTCACTGAACCAGTGGTATGTTTTTGTTTTCTAATTTATTTATTTTTTTAAATGTGAGAATACTGCAACCACATAATTACATGGCTTTCTGAAATGATTCTGACTGGTCGATCACAGCTGCAATTATTTTTGTATAACTTCTAAATTATGATTGACCAGTCTCCTACGCTGTGCAAGTTTCATGCCTCTTGAATCAATTCACAATTTCTTTCTTACAGTAAAATAATTTGAACTAGTTTGTATGATTTATAAGGTAAAAATCTGTTTAATAAGCCCCTTATCACAAAATAAACCTCTTTAGGCTGATCAGGACTCTGATATGAAGGTGTTTTATATCATCTTGATGAGCATCATTTGCGATAATTAAGGGATTTATTACACAACAACTTGCTAAATAAGCTAAATATATATATATTTTTACAATAACCATGAGTGTACATTATCATTTATCCTTTATGTCCCGATAGTTTATGGCTTATTTGTGGCGATATCTCCCCTTGGTTTCAAAACTTGTTTATTGTTATTAGCTACAACTCTAGACACATGTTAGATCATCAGGCTCAAACAGTTGAAACTAAATAGAAATAAAGCTTTTTTTTTTTAAACCACTGAAGTATTTTTTTTTTCCAGATCCCTGGGGTTAGTGTACCTGTCAGTCAGAACCAGAGGCCAAAAAACCTAAGCTTGACTGCTGACACCTGAGCACCAAGAACCAACTCATAAAAGCAAACATTCATCCACAAGGGAAACTTGAGTGAATGCATAAGTGGAAAAAACTGACATAAAAGGAGTGTTTTTTTTATATCAATGTACACCAGTACTGTTTTTGATTTTGTCTACATTTTAACTTGCTAATGTACTGTTTTTTATAGTCCGAGACAAACTGTGGAATTATTATACATTCCATTTGAGCAATACTGTTGTCATCCTTCAAATCTGAGATTCATTGAAATCACAACATATTAAATTAAAAGAAATTATTGTTTTTCAGTTACACGTTTTGTCAAGTGAATACAACCATTTGAAATGGGCTGTCACGGAGATTATATTCTGTTATATTCAGGGTTGCCACTCTTTCTGATCAATAATTTCTTTTTATGACTTAAAACCAAAACCGAACCCCAACATTTAATTTTGAAGTTGACACTAGTGTGATTTTAACTTCATTGATAAGAACAAATGTTCAAAAAACATTTGGCTAAAAACTATTTTTAATACAATCCACATGAACACATTGTGGAATTCAAGGGATTATCACAACCTTTTAAGAGAATCAGAGCTACTGACAATGTGTGCAGAACCGGATTTGATAGCTGTATCAAGTATTTCTATACTAAGTATTTACAGTGCATCCGGAAAGTATGCACAGCACTTCACTTTTTCCACATTTTGTTATGTTACATCCTTATTTCAAAATAGATTAAAATTCATTATTTTCCTCAATTCTACAAAGAGTACCCCATAATGACAACATTAAAGAAGTTTGTTTGAAATCTTTGCAAATTTATTAAAAATAAAAACATGTACATATGTATTCACAGCCTTTGCTCAATACTTTGTTAAAGCACCTTTGGCACCAATTACAGCCTCAAGTCTTTGGGTATGATGCTACAAGCTTTGCTCATCATCATTTGGCAATTATCTGCTATCCCTCTCCTCTTCACCTCTCAAGCTCTGTCAGGTTGGATGGGGGCAGACACACATTTTCCGGTTTTTCCAGAAATATTTGACTGGGTTCAATCCCAGGCTCTGGCTGGCCCACTCAAGGACATTCACAGAGTTGTCTATAAGCCACTCTTGCTGTGTTTAGGGTCATTGTCCTGTTGGAAGGTGAATGTTCTGCCCAGTCTGAGGTTCTGAATGCTCTGGACTGGCTTTTCATTAAGGCTATCTCAATATTTTGGTGCATTGAGCTTTTCTTCTACTCTGACGAGTCCCTCAGTCCCTGCTGCTGAAAAACAGCCCCTCAGCATGAGGCTGCTACCAGCACACTTTACTTTCGGGATGCTACTCTGCAGGTGATGAGCAGTGCCTGGATTCCTTCAAACATGATGCTTAGAATTTAGGTTCATCCCGCCAGAGAATCGTGTTTCTCCGCGTCTAAGGGTCCTTTAGGTGCTTTTTTTGCAAATTCCAAGTTGGTTTTCGTGCGTTTTCACTGAGGAGAAGATTGAGTCTGGCCACACCGACATAAAGCCCAGATCGGTGGAGTGTTGCAGTGATGTTTCTCCTATCTCCACATATAATCATGGAGCTCAACTAGAGAGACCATCAGCTTCTTGGTCACCAGTCTAGACAAAGCCCTTCTCCATCAGTTGCTCAGTTTGGCCAGGAGGCCAGCTCTACGAAGAAAATTTTACTGTACCCTTCCCTGTAGTGATGGGATGATTGATGGGCTCCGATGCTCCGACACAGTTTTCAAACCACTATTGTATCACACACTGTGCCGATGCTTGTATCGAAATGACAACACCACGTGATTGATGACTTTTGAAGCTTCGAACGTCATGCAGTATCAGAAGGTCGGGAGAGCTGGTTTGAAAAAATTGGCGCTTCACGATCCCACCTGATGCATAAAAGGATTATTCAGTCACTTTGAGGGCTGTCAGTCGGACATTTAATCATGTTTATAGCTGGGGTCAGAGACACCGAACAGAACAGCTCGCCCAAAATATATTTTTTCATCTACACTCTTAAAAATAAAGGTGCTTCACGATGCCATAGAAGAACCTTTTTGTATAAATGGTTCCATAAAGAACCTTTAACACCTGAAGAACCTTTCTGTTTCACAAAAGGTTCTTTGTTTTGGCGAAAGAAGGCTCTTCAGATTCCAAAAAGGTAAGAAAGAGATGGTTCTTTAAAGAACCTTTGACTGAATGGTTCTTTGTGGAACCAAAAATGGTTCTTCTATGGCATCGCTTGAAGAACCTTTTGAAGCACCTTTATTTTTAAGAGTGTACCCACGTCAGTTATTAATTGTGATCACATACTTGTGTATTTAATTGATCAATATGTGAATCCGTTGTAGTCTCATTGGCACAAATTAATTTAGATGAGATTATATCAGATTAACTGTATTGATCCCAGATTGAGTCCACTCTTGTATGTCACGGACTTCCGAAGCTTTGTTTGGTCACCAGTGTTGCCAACTAATTTTCAGAGAAAGTTGCTAAAAGAAGGTCGGTTTGTTGCTAAAAGTTGCTAAATGACGTTGTGATGTCATTGCATAATAATCACGACACAAAATCGTCTCGCGACATCAAATCTCAGCAAAAAATATATTTTATATATGATGATTTAGATTTGTTTGTAAAATAATATTGATAATATAATATTAAAATATAAATAACTGTATTTTTTTTAAAATACATTGAATCATTGAACACATTTTTGAATGATTACAATTTAAGTTTTTTAATAGCTAGTAAACTAGTAATAGGCTACTACACATTCTCAACAGTTAGGCTTCAAGCAGTGTACTAGTAGTTAGTTAGTATGCTACACTCTAAGAAAAGCTTGTAAAAATAGGGCACAATCTACTATGTTAATATGAAATAATTTTCCGTATTGGTTTTTTTACCTGAATTTTAAATCACGCGTTGTGTTTTTGGGTTACAGGGTTGCAATGTATAATGGATAATGGATGATGTCCTGGAAAATGACTAGTATATTTTCCATATTTCTTACAGTGTACTAACTGATCAACAATCAAAGATACAAGCTACTAACAAGTGTATTTAAAGTATTATTAAATTGAACAATTGCAAATAGCAGCTAACTGAATTCATGTCATGTGTGTACTGCTAGGCATCTGCGGTTTCCTCCTTTTGTGTAATTTGGATGAAAAATGTGTGCCTTTTTATTGTCAGTTGTCAAAAGTTGCTAAAAGTTAAACTTTTCTTTTTTTTTAATTGCTAAATTTGTTGCTAGGTGCTTTTGGAAGAAAAGGTTGCTAGGGTAGTCTGAAAAGTTGCTAAATCTAGCAACAAAATTGCTAAGTTGGCAACACTGTTGGTCACATGCTTTCAAACCATCTTCTGCTCCGCCATGATTTGTCAGATTCGGGGGAGAAACCAAGTCTGACCACCAGATGTCGCTAATGTGCATTGTATTGAAAGCTTCGAGTAATCAACCGTTTTCCGGCACAATTTCATGAAAGCCTCAAACGCTTCAGAAAGCCTCGGTTTCCCATCACTACTTCCCTGTGCCTCGATACAATCCTGTTTCGGTCTACTGACAATTCCTTGGATTTCTTAAGCTTGGTTTGTGCTGACCTGCACTGTTAACAGTGGGACCTTATATAGACAGGCGTGTGCCTTTCCAAATCATGTCCAATCAACTGAATATACCACAGGACTCTTGTTGTAGAAACATCTCAAGGATGATCAGTGGAAACAGGGCTCCTGAGCTCAATTTTGAGTGTCATGGCAATTTGTTGCTAGGTGCTTTTGGAAGAAAAGGTTGCTAGGGTAGTCTGAAAAGTTGCTAAATCTAGCAACAAAATTGCTAAGTTGGCAACACTGTTGGTCACATGCTTTCAAACCATCTTCTGCTCCGCCATGATTTGTCAGATTCGGGGGAGAAACCAAGTCTGACCACCAGATGTCGCTAATGTGCATTGTATTGAAAGCTTCGAGTAATCAACCGTTTTCCGGCACAATTTCATGAAAGCCTCAAACGCTTCAGAAAGCCTCGGTTTCCCATCACTACTTCCCTGTGCCTCGATACAATCCTGTTTCGGTCTACTGACAATTCCTTGGATTTCTTAAGCTTGGTTTGTGCTCTGACCTGCACTGTTAACAGTGGGACCTTATATAGACAGGCGTGTGCCTTTCCAAATCATGTCCAATCAACTGAATATACCACAGGACTCTTGTTGTAGAAACATCTCAAGGATGATCAGTGGAAACAGGGCTCCTGAGCTCAATTTTGAGTGTCATGGCAAAGGCTGTGAATACTTATGTACAGGCTATTTTTAATTTTTTTTAATAAAAGATTTCAAACAAACTTCTTTCACGTCAAATCATATTGATTTTCATAACTTTTTCAAGCCTGGAAATCATAATTTTAAATTCTTTGCTTTTACATGACAAAGGAACCCTAAATATTGTGTTGTGTAGCATTCCTGTGCTAAGACAAACCTGTGCTATAGTTATATATGTGCTATATTTGCTCTCTTTAAGAACGGCAAAGCACACAGCTGTCAGTACAATGGATTGGACTAATTTAGATCAGCTGTGTACAAAAACAATGGTACAATCTACTGTGAAGCCTTTTTTTTGGTTAATATATTAGATGACAACAAAGATGAAGTCTGATGTCATCGTCTGTAAGAAGAAATTACAAGCAGATAAAGGACACCATCACCATTTTTATCTAGACATTTTATTACAATTCAGATACATGTCACCATAATATGTATACCATGTAGTATCTCCATATGTTTGTTAGTGATTGATTAATTCATAAATAATTTTAAGACTGTAACAAAAAGGCCCTATAAAAACAGCTAGAGGAAATGGTTACATATCTGCCACCCTCTTTTAAAAAAATCACAAGTAATTGAAAGCTACATTTCACAATCAATAAAACCCATACATAATCTTAAATCTAATTCAAGTTTTCTCAGTCCCAAAATCATCTATTTTTTGGAGCAAGAATAAATACTGTAGATTAGTCCGTACAAAAACTTTCACAAGGCTCAGATAGTAAAACCAACCACAGTATTCAGCATTCATATGAGATGACATGAGCACCATACAGCTTAATGTGTCGCGCGTATCCTCCACAGCTTTGGGGGTAAGAGTGTGTAAAGTGCCTGTTCTGTCCCTCATGCTCAGTGTGGCAGGGTGAACAACTGCAGAACAAAACATTTCTTAGTGTGGTTATGCACAGTGCTTTCTATCACCAAGTATAAACTATAATAAAGTGAATACAGTGTATTTTGAGTGTACAAAACTAAAGCAACAAAACAGCTGAATGAAGTATTAAAATGTGATGCAGAGTGAATTATATATATTTTTCCTGTTGTAGAGTGTGTGTGAGACTTTACCTTTGGTTTAGTGTGTCTAGTGAAAGGTACACCCTCTTCGGCAGTGTGTGTGTCCAGCATGTCCTTACTCTGGCTGTCTGAACTGAGGGTGTCCATTAAGCTGGTAGTGCACACTGAGTGAGTGTTATAACCGCTATCCACCTGCAGAGAACACGAGGGACCGATTAAGCCTAACAATTAGCTGAAGACCGTAGTTCACAAGTCCATCATAAAAGCTTGCAAAAATACTTTATAATGCATAAACTTAGTCATAGTAACAATAATGATCACTACATTTAGTCTCATTAAATAGTGCTACTATAATAAAAAAAAAGTGAAAAAAAAAAGTGTATGCATAATTTAAAAATGTATGCTTTATCTACAGCAAACTTTAAACACGTTTTAAGTTTGTCCTTTAGAAATAAGCAAGCATTTTCTATAATCATTTATTAAATATCAAATAATAATATTAACATTTAAATAAAGATAATGATAAATTATTTAGAGAGATATTCTTAAAGGTTGTGCTTTAGAAAAAAGTGCACATTTTTAATGTATATTAATAAAAATAATAATAATAAAAAATAAAAATAAATATATATATATATATATATATATATAAATAAATTATAATTTTATTTTAGATAGGAAATTATGCTTAAGTTTATGCTTTAGAAATATTTTAAGCTTCTCACATGTCAAAATTTAACAAAAAAAAAACAAACACTAGAGTTACAATAACTACAGTTCTTAGAGCAAAAGAGATTTAGTACAGCAGCAGCTGCTTCCAGACAGTTTTGCAGTGGTTTTATGTCAACTTCACCTGCTGGGCTACTGATGAAACAACTCTTTATTTAGTTCTCTAGTGTTTGGAGGTTACTTGGAAGCAGCTGGCATTCTGGTCATCTGAAAGCATGCATACTAACCTGCATGCTAATGTCGTATGGTGTAATGCTTCCTTCCGCAAGCAGGGATACGAACATGTGCGTACTCTCAGCGTTAGGCACACTGCCCGTTCCAGAGCTGGACAGTCCAGCTGGTGACGCAGCGTCCTCTTCAGGAACCCAACCACAGGATTCCTCTCTGCTCCTGCTGATGACCTCATCCTCATTTTCCCTTCTTTCAGTCTCATTATTTTCTCCACTGTCCATCACAAACTGCTCGTCTTGATCCATTTGCTCAGAAACAGCCACGGAGGCCTCTGACTCACTTTCCCCAGATTGGTGTCCATCTTGCTGGATATGAGGTCCTGTCGAGTTAGCGTCCAGGTCCATGGTGGGTAAAGGTTCACTGGGATGGATGTTCTCCTTGTCCTGGAGGATTGGGTGAAGGATAGGGGAAATGTGAGTAGGAGAGGCCCACATACAGGTTCTGTTTCTGGGTCGGGATTGAAAGGGGGAGCAGCTTCGAATAGGGGAACAGCCCTCCACCAATGGGCTTTCTCCACATCGGTTCATGTCCATGTCTGAGCTGCCCGTAGGAATGCCATTGGGGGACAAAAACGACAGCCTTCTCCTCTCACCTATAAAGACAAAGTTTTATGTCACTTCACATACACTTATCCAAAGAGTTGAAGAGATAATAATAAATTATATTGCAAATAATTAATTACAAAAATGATTAAATATTTTAGCCATTTACTTGCATGTCATGTGACCATTACCCGACATCAGAGAACCATGAACATGCAAATGTGTTGTTAAAGGGGTAGTTCAATAATTACTCACCCTCGTGTCGTTCCAAGCCCGTAAGACCTTCGTTCATCTTCAGAAAACAAATTAAGATATTTTTGATGAAATCCGAGAGCTTTCTGACCCTGCATAGACAGCAACACAACTGACACATTCAAGGCCCAGAAAGGTAGTCCATGTGACATCAGTGGGTCAACCGTAATGTTACTTTTTGTGCACAAAGAAAACAAAAATAAGGTTTAAATTCAACAATTTCTTCTCTTCTGTGTCAGTATTCAACGTTTTTAGGAAGACTGTTTTATGTACAGTGTGCGTCTTCTGCTTGTAAACAAGCCCCAGCGCATCTGGGTTCTACGTTACAATGTCGGCTCCTGTGTCAGCAGCATCACATGCATGTGTCGTGGTACTCTCGTGAATGCATGGCAAAGACTGACACGAAGGGAAGAAACTGTCAAATAAAGTAGTTTTTTTTTCTTTGCGCACAAAAAGTATTCTCGTAGCTTCATAGTATCACAGTTGAACCACTGATGTCACATGGACTATTTTAACGATGTCCTTACTGCCTTTCTAGGCCTTGAACGTGTCAGTTCCGATGCGGTCTATAGGTGCTTTCGCACCGCATAGTTCTAGGAACTTAGTTCAAGGAATTAGCCAACAGGTTAGTTCCTAGAGAACCAATTTCTCCCTTCGGCCGTTTTCCTGGTTGCATTCGCACCGGCAGCAGGAATTCTGAAGTGGCTGACATCAACGTCTTTATTCGCGGCATTTACAAACACCAACAACCGGTGAATGGAGAACGACGTGTTCAGAGCTGTTTTTGTTGTGTGTCGTGGGTTTTGCATTAACCAAGATGCACAGCTTACGCAATTGAAAGAGCATGAAAATCTGACTAAATCTCCTGACAACTTGCAGTGTTGCATATCATCGAGGCTGAAAAAAGAACACAATGCTGCAGACATGCCGTTATCACCGTTTTCCACGTTCGTGGAGTAAATAATTTACATAGCTTTTTAAAAATGCCGCGTAGCCAATGTTTTGTATGCATTTGGCCAGTGTACCCTACATCACTGGTAGTTCCTATAGAACAGTTTTAGACCCTGCTCTAAAGTAAGAGATAAATTAGCTCCCTCAAATGGAGTTCCTAGAACGAAATATGTTCCTAGTTCCTGCAGTGCGAACACGCCAAAAAGCGGGAACTTCAAGGAATTATGTAAAGGTTCCTCTGGTGCGAAAGAGCCTTATGGAAGGTCAGAGAGCTCTCAAGAGTTCATCAAAATAGCTTGTGTTCTGAAGATGAACTTACGGGTTTTGAACGACATGAGGGTGAGTAATTAATGACAGAATTTTCTTTTTTGGTTGAACTATCACTTTAAATTATTGAAATATTAACCTCTGTATTAATGATACCTTCTCAGGGGCTACTTCAAGTAAAATTTTATGTCTAAGGGGTTCAGCTGACAAAAAAAGGTTAAAGTAACCCCTGCACTACATATATAGTTATGCATACAACATTAAAAAAAAAAAAAAACTGGCACCATCTTAGAATTCTCACCTGATACAGGCGTCACAGAATTTTGAAGTCTGATGGGGGACAGAATAGGAGACGTGAAAGCAGGTGACGATCTCTCTGAAAACATGGGACTTGCGACACTGCCCAGACTGTATGCTCGACCCTGGCCTTGGATGGGACTGGATGAAAACTGGCCCTGAGGATTATGGATGAAATTCAATATTACATTTTTAAAGATCTCAGATATCAAGTACCCTTGAACCACATTTTATTGGTCTACAAGGGTGTAGTTTCACCCTTGTAGTGTCATCATCTATGATCTGGTACATACAGACAAGGGTGTCCCAGTTGGAATGCCACACTGAAGTGGAGAGACAATAACAGAAGACACCATCTCTCGACTGCTGGGAGGAACATTATGGGAATATCTGTCTGGGCTGGAAGGGGTAGAGGACTCAGAGCCACTGTCATGCCCATCAAGAAACAGCTTCCGCCGCAAAGAAGAGGAGCTAAGGCTCTCCTGCACCTGTTCGGTTAGCTCTTCTGTCTTGTAGTAATCACCTGGTGCAACAGAAAGGAAATTCTCAAGTTAATATCAATATGTACCCAAGCAAAGAAAAGCATGCAGATATTTGCCACATTTAAATAATCAATAGACAAGACCCGACACCCCAGAATTCAAGAAGTGCAATGAGGTCAGACTGTTAACAACCTTTTTGTACTTGACCTAACATTGTACTCAGTCAAATGCACTTTCAGGATTTTGTGGAGGGTGTCTGGTTAGGGATACAAGTCGTCATTGCCTAAAAAGCTTGTAGACGTGTTTTAATATGAATAAAAGGGCAACCATGTAAGATTTTCACCATTTACATTTTTTCCCCATTACGAATTCCTCTCTTATGAGTTTTTAAAAGGACAAATGTTTAATCTTATTTCTCAGTTAATGAGGTCATATAACTATGCATGAAAAGTATTCATAAGAAAAAAAAAAGCAAAATGGTGATTCAATAAATTTGAGAAGAAATACAGAAAGTCACACTATGGAACAGTTTTAAAGTTAATGTATTTTCTGATCATAAAGGCTGCATTTATTTTTATTATTTATTATATTTATTTAAAAAGAAAAGTAATACTACAAAATATTATTACAATAAAAAAAAACATTTCTATGTGAATGTATTTGAAAATGTAATTTATTCCTCTCATACAACGCTGAATTTTCACCATCATTACTCCAGTCTTCAGTGCCATGATCGTTCAGAAAACATTCTAATATGCTGATTTGCTGCTCAGTATATATTTCTTATTATCAATGTTTAAAACGGTTGTGCTCCTTAATATTTTTGTCAAAACTTTTGTACATTTTTTGGATTATTAAAATGGTCAAAACTTACTGATCCCATACTTTTGAACAGCACTGTATTATAAATTACATCGTTTTAAAATATAGTAATAATTTAAAAAAAAAAAAGGTTACCCAGAACTTTTTCAAGATTGAAGTCCACAGGTAGAGACAAGACGGTCTGACAGATGGCTAAAACACAAACAAGCAAAGACCAATTACTCTAAATCCACATAGATACATTTCTAAATGTACGGTGGTGATCATTTATGAATTGTCTTAGAGCTGCTGAACAAACCATTTATTTTCTTTGATGACTGAAGCGTCTCTGTTACCAGTGGGGACAAAGAACCTAAAATGAGATAGTTTCAGTTAATATCTAAAACCTACATTGGTTGTAATAAAGTAGCAGGAAAATATCTCTCTCTTTCATGTTCCATGACTTACTTTTCTGATGTGGCATTTTTACTGATGGTTTAGCTGCTGGTGGTCCCCATGGAGAGGGAACGATTGCACCTTTAGTGAAAAACTGAAAATCTTTCTCTTTAGTTCAAATAAAACATTTTCATGAACAGGGATTGTGTTATAAGAAGTAAAGCAGTTTTACCTGTTCAATAGCATGTTGCCGTTTTTCCTCAATCTCAGCATCTGCCCTTGATGTGTTAAAACACAACTGAGTTAATATCATGAGAATATATTTACAAAAAAGAACGTCATTATTGTAAAACACTTGAAATAAACGTACTAACAGCAATACATACCTGGCTTGGCTCAGAAACATAGCCTGGCGGTGAATGTCCTCTGAGTCTATTTCCACAGGAAGTAAATTTGCCATTTCATCAATGGACCATTTGAACTTGGCTGGTGTCTACAACAAACAACACAAACAGAAATGACATTTCTATCCTTTTTCATGATTTCCCCTCATATGCAGGGTCAGAAACTCACCGCTGAGGAGCTCTTGGAGCTCTTGAACACCGACGGGCTGGGCACCAGGGGCTCATGCAGACGGTGGTAGTCGTTTGGGCTCTCAAACGGGTTCAGGATAGCGGGTCTTCCAGGAGTCTCGGGTGTTATATGAATCTCTGCTATATCTCCCATCTTATAAACGGCGTCCAGTCAACCAGGCTACACTTTAACAAGAAAGAAATGAGTGAAAGACTTGGAGGTCCTTGAGATTATCAACAAATCAGAGCGGTAAACTATATCATTGCATCTCGTTTGTGATGATCAAACGAGTATTGATCGGATTTTCTACCTTTGTTGGTTTGCAGTCTTTACATGTGTTTAAATAGACAAAAACGGGTAATAAATGTTATGAATTAATACTCACAACGTAACGAAACTCAAGCCAAACAGCGATGATCGCTGAGAACGGCTCTAACGTCTGGTTTAATTTTCGCTCAAGAGGTGCTAGCCAATCACAATTCAGCAGAACATGCGAAACAACCAATCAGCTGACGAGAACGACCGACCTTGCGGTCTGGACGTAACTTCCTTTCGAACGTCTAAAACTTTATTGTCAGGATTGCCACCACAACAGAAGCGCGAGGTGTGGACAAAACGGCTGTCAGTTAGTTTATGGATACTGTGTAATGCTAGATTTGTGACGCTGCCCGGGTTTTAAAATCGCAAATTGTTGGAAGACGTCAGGGATTCACAGGAATAGACGCGTTAGGTCTTCTGAATGAATGCTAGTGCTTTGTTATTGTCGTTAAGTAATTAAATAGCTTTAGCACGTAGCATCATGGCCAGTCCCGCGAGCGCAAACATGAACGCTGTCCGGGAGACTATGGATGGTAAGATTCAAATGTTTACAACAAGGAAATACTCTTTTAAAAATGTTCTTGTTTCGAAACCTATTTGAAAGCATACTGAATACGGTTGTTGGCACGCACACTGCACGATTCATTCTCATAAATCGCACTGTTAATTCAATGGAGCAGTTATGTGACACATGTATCGTTGTGTTTTGTTCTTACATTTCCAGTTCTCCTGGAGATATCCAGGCTGTTGAATACAGGATTGGACATGGAGTCTCTGTCGATATGTGTCCGTCTCTGTGAGCAGGGGATCAATCCCGAAGCTCTGTCATCAGTTATCAAAGAACTCCGAAAAGCCTCGGACTCATTGAAGGTAAGTTAGTGGATTTGCGTTGACAGTCTTATTTCTTATTTTCATTGGTTTTACCCACTCTGCCTTGTTATTTTGGTTTGATGCAAAATCTTGCATAGCCATGCATATATTAATGTTCTTGTTGTATCAGTAACCTAAGAAACTAGGTGATGTCTGATTAGTCAACATTTTAAATAGGGGTGCTTCGATTGATCGGCTACTGGTCACTATCGGCCGATAATCACGTTGGGATGATTGATCGGCTAC
>NW_015505513.1:117103-121003 GCF_001515645.1 Sinocyclocheilus grahami | reverse complement strand
TCACTATCGGCCGATAATCACGTTGGGATGATTGATCGGTGGTCTCTAAAAAGGCCGTTCTCAAGCTGATGACACTGCCGTGAGAGGTTTGGCACGACATGCAGTGGCACCGTCTCAGTCTCTGTCTGGCATGGGTGAAATCATTATAAGGCATATTTCTTCATGAAATAAGTTTATAAAGTAATTTGAAAACCTTGTGTGAGACGAAATTTCACAAACAGCGTGAGTGAATCACTGCGCGCGCTCTCTCTCTCAAAATACGCAAATGGCTTCAAATCACATCGCATCTGTCTATAAGTGAGCTGCACACTGCACAGTTGACACAGGAATTGTCACTTGCACAGTCGAGGCAGTGTCACTAAAGTGTATAAATTGCATTACTTTTTAATTCTTGCCAGTGTTTAACCATTCAGTGCTCGCGCCTGGAGACCGTGCGCTCATGTACACTCGCAGCGCACACACATAATGCCAGGTTCACATTACTCCGTTTGTACACATTACACTTTTAGATAAACAATAATAGGCAATAATAGATAGCAGGTAGGAAAACAAAGTTCTTTATGAACCGCAGGATTGCTTGCAATAAAGATTTCAATGCTGTCAATGGTAAGTTTGTGATAACGTAAGAAAAGTAGTTTAAATGTTTTGCCACTTGCTTGAGCAACTTAATATATAAATCTAGAAGAAAATGCAAAAGTAAAAAGCATTGAATAATGTGTTGCTTATATTTATTGAGTTTAAACATGTCTGTGAAAGATTGTATTACTGTACTGTGTAAAAAATAAAAGAATTGCAATGCTGAAAAAGCATTTTCAGTGCCAATGTTTGGATTTGAAATCAAAATAATGGATAAATGTTGTGTTTGTGGTAAACAGCCACGGATCAGTAGCGGACTCCTGTGTGAAAGCTGCTTCCCCTCTCACAAGAGTCACCTAAGAGGAGAATTCCCCCCATTTTCAAAAATGAAAATAAATGTCTAAAAATTCTGATTGGAGTATCACTATAAATAGTTATAAATTATAAAAAGAAGGCTTTAAAAGATCGGTATCGGCAGATACTGCGATCGGTGATCGGCCTGAAAAATCCTGATCGACATCAAAAATCCTGATCGGAGCACCCCTAATTTTAAAGTGCAAATAGTTTCTGAAATGCCCACTCCTGAGTTGCTCTACCATGCAGATCACATATTGGGCATTCAGTTTGTTTTCCTTGTGGAGCACATGGGAGTTTCTGTAAAATGCTTACTAGGTAAGCAAGATATGTTTTGCTCGATTAGAAATAACCTGTTCAATTTCTGCCAAAAGAATAATTTGAAGCAAGTACTCTATTTTAATTCAAGCAGATAATATTAGACTTGGTGGGGATATTTCCACTTTTCAGCATTTGTCACTACTGAACTATTTAAAAAAAACAGTGAAGGCAGATGAAGGCCTTAAATATACCATTTACTTTTATTTTTTTAATCAAATTTGTTGTTTTTCTTTTGTCATTTCATTAACTTTCATCTTTTATTGATCTTTTAGGCTTCTGAAAACAGCACTAGTCAAGGATGACCTGTCGAAATTTCATCTATGACAGAGTGGTCCCTGTTTGAGAAGAAAGAAAACTGCACAATGCATTGTGTATATAAGCATGTACATAGGATTAATGTGTTCAAACAGTTGTTTTGCCTTGTGTTTGACCTACTTTCATGTGCCTCAGTATGTACAATTGGACTGTTAAAGTGTGCTATTTTTTTTCCTTTTTGTTTTTTCTTAATTTTTTTATTTAAATGTGTATACGAATACTAACTATAATTCATTATAATGCTAAAAGGAAAAACATCCTCAAAATAGATATTACTCTGTGGAATCATTTTTGCCTCCGTTTAAGTTAGTAAAATGTTGTTTTTTTTACTCTAACTGTGCTCTTTTTCTGTGTGCCTCTGATCACTAAAACATTTGATCTGTACCACCATGTGCATTTACATCTTTTAGCCACATGATGGCGACAGCAGTGCTTTGCATTCTGTCATAGCATTATAATTTCAGTCCTTTACAATTTATTTCTTTTAATCATTTACGATAAATGTCATGGCCAGGATTCCTATCTGCAGCTCATGCATATTTCACAATAGAGGTTCGATCCGATCATCAGGCCTGTTCTCCAACTCACAGGTGCTTTTTTGCACAAATCTGACATCAGTCTCTGGGAACGTTTAAGGTCACGTTTGGTCAAAGCACTGTGGATCTTAGATCAGCCCAAAAGGCAGTATACCTGGCGTGAGCTTCATTAACACCCAGCCGTGCTGAGAGGGAGAGGTGGCTGTGTCCTTGGTTCCTGCAGACAGGAGGCATAATGTTTCACTCCTGCAGCGAGAACTCATTTATGTGTCTGTAATCACCTCAACCTTATGTCTGCTCTTACTGCTAAATATTTACCCCGAGTCCAGTCGTTTCTCAAGGAGAGGTTTTCGGCGGAATGTGCTCTAGTTTAAAGAAATAGTTCACTCAAAAATGTAAATTCACATCACTTTCTCACCAATGGATCCTCTGCAGTGAATGGCTGTGAGTCCCAAACAGCTGATAAAAACATCACAGTAATCCACACAACCCTAGTCCATCAATTAACGTCTTGTGAAAGTGAAAAGCTGTGTGTTTTTAAGAAACAAATCCAACATTAAGATATTTTTTTTTACTTAAAACGGTCTCTTCTGGCCAAAATATGAGTCCTCTATCTATCATTTTTGCTTTCTCCCATAAAAAAGTTGTCTTGTCTGAATCAAAGCTGAGTTTCTCTGAATCTGTTCCCAAGGTCATCTACATCTTGGATGGCCTCGATGTGAGTATTTTAAGCAGGTTTTCATTTTTGGGTAACCTATTCCTTTACTGTAATTCCTGTTGAATTAGAGAAGGCAAGTATATAGCCTTATTTAGTGAATTCAAACATAATAGGGCTATTTTATGTTTGAATCCACTAAATAAAGCATACTCACAGTTTTAACATGTTTTAATAGTAATCCTTCAAACATTTATTGATTTTGTGGAAGAAACAAGAATGTGCTCTAGTTTAAAGAAATAGTTCACTCAAAAATGTAAATTCACATCACTTTCTCACCAATGGATCCTCTGCAGTGAATGGCTGTGAGTCCCAAACAGCTGATAAAAACATCACAGTAATCCACACAACCCTAGTCCATCAATTAACGTCTTGTGAAAGTGAAAAGCTGTGTGTTTTTAAGAAACAAATCCAACATTAAGATATTTTTTTTTACTTAAAACGGTCTCTTCTGGCCAAAATATGAGTCCTCTATCTATCATTTTTGCTTTCTCCCATAAAAAAGTTGTCTTGTCTGAATCAAAGCTGAGTTTCTCTGAATCTGTTCCCAAGGTCATCTACATCTTGGATGGCCTCGATGTGAGTATTTTAAGCAGGTTTTCATTTTTGGGTAACCTATTCCTTTACTGTAATTCCTGTTGAATTAGAGTACCTGGACTAAGGAGAAGAACTGGACTGTTGCCCAGTGGTCCAAAGTCCTCTTTTCAGATGAGAGCAAGTTTTGTATTTCATTTGGAAACCAAGGTTTTGGTGTGGACAGTTTTGAGTCAAACCAAGGTTTTAGACAGTGTTGGGGGTAATATATTACAAGTAACGCACGTTACGTAATCAGATTACTTTTTCAAGTAACTAGTAAAGTAACGCATTACTTTTTAATTTACAAGAGAATATCTGAGTTACTTTTTTTTTCTTTCAATGTATTGACTGACAGTTCTCCTGTCCCCATGTTGAGAGAAATCAGATGTTACTGTAGTTCAAAATAAATATGAATATGCATTAATTCATCTCACTCACAAAAAAATCAAAACACAGATTCAGTATTCCTCAAAATGAATAAAAATAATGCAACTCAGAATATGACGC
>NW_015505513.1:115238-117082 GCF_001515645.1 Sinocyclocheilus grahami | reverse complement strand
ACTTCAGTCTGTGTGCGTTGAATTTATTTAATACACGAGTTTCACGATTTGAGTTGAATTACTGAAATAAATTAACTTTTCCATGACATTCTAATTTATTGAGATGCACCTGTATTTGAGTGATCATCAGTCTCCAAATATGCATCAGACACCTACAGCACTTGAATGTTGCTCGTGTTCAGTGTTTTTAAATCGATTTCTTTCCAAGACGAACACCATCAAGAGTTTGCAAAGTGAGCCTACACTGACTTTGGTTAATTGAACTTCTAAAAAGGATGAAACCAAATAACACAATTAAGTATTCTGAGGTTGATGTGTAATTATCATATTCCCATCCTCTAATTCATGCATTAATTGCTTTAATTAGCAAAGCAATTTAAAAAACAATGCTTAGCTCTGTAATAGCATCCACCTTCAGTAACTGTTTATGTAAATTCCCTTGTGTTTGGTGTAGGTTAATGAAATGTTTGTTATTAAATGGGAATTCTGTGTGTTCAAGTATGTAATTATCAATAGTTTAGCTGTAAATTTAATCATTGTGTTTTAACCTTCTAAGTGATGCATGCAATGCAACAGGGTCCTTTGTTCACAGGTATGTGACAAACAACTGGTATTAATCTAAAGCTGGTGGAAGTGACAATACCCTTGTGCAAGGTTAATTGAAAGTTTAAAATGTATAATTGTAGGTTATAATCCCATTATTTTTTTTAAACATAATTCCTTTAAAAAGAATGGGTCAGATGACCTTTGTTGGAATATTTCCTTTCAGCAAATATTATGGCCCTTGGACACTGCTTGGAGTTGGACCATCTCAGTTTCCCCCTTTTCTCCACTGAGCATTGCAGAAACCTAAAATTCCAAAAACAACTAAGCACAATACAACTTCTTTAGACAAGTTAAACATACAATTTATTGTTTAAAGGTTTGGGGTTGGTGCACTGAAAAAAAAGGTAACTTAAAATGGTAACATCTAAATATTCTGGTTTAGTTTAAGGTTCAAAATATTATTCAACATCATTGAACCAACTATCAATATCCAAACGATGTTTTATGGGTTAAATCAGGAAATAGCTCAATTGCAGAGTACCCCTTTTTACAGTGTAAAAGATTTTTTTCTGTTTTTGTAAGAAGCCTTTTGTGCGCATTATGCATTTATTTGATCGCAAATAAAGTAAAAATCATTACATTGTGAAAGATTATTACAATCATTATTTTAATTATCTGTTTACTATGTAAATACATTTTAAAATCGAATTTATTCCTCTGATGCAAAGCTGAATTTTCAGCCGCCATTACTCCAGCCTTCAGTGTCACATGATCCTTATAAACATCATTTTAATAGGCTATGCTGATTTGCTGCTCAAGAAACATTTCATATTAGTATCATCAATGCTGAAAACAGCTGGGCTGCTTCATATTTTTTTCATATACTTGTGGAAAGGTCTACATTTTTTTCCAGGATTCTTTGATGTTCAGTAGTTCAAAGGAATGTCCTACTTAGAAATACTAAAAGAATCAACTTTTGATTTAAGGTACCCTATCCTTACTGAATAAAAGTATTAATTTCTTAAAAAATATATTGACCAAATCTATCTATCTGTCTGTCTATCTATCTATCTACAGGTATCTATCTATCTGTCTGTCTATCTATCTATCTGTCTGTCTATCTATCTAGCTATCTATCTACATCTATCTATCTATCTATCTATCTATCTATCTATCTATCTATCTATCTATCTACAGGTATCTGTTTATCTGTCTGTCTATCTATCTAGCTATCTATCTACAGGTATCTATCTATCTATCTATCTACAGGTATCTATCTATCTATCTATCTATCTACA
>NW_015505513.1:114858-115136 GCF_001515645.1 Sinocyclocheilus grahami | reverse complement strand
TATCTATCTATCTATCTATCTATCTATCTATCTATCTATCTATCTATCTATCTACAGGTATCTATCTATCTACAGGTATCTATCTATCTATCTATCTATCTATCTATCTATCTACAGGTATCTTTCTATCTACATATCTATCTATCTACAGGTATCTATCTATCTATCTACAGGTATCTATCTATCTATCTATCTATCTACAGGTATCTATATCTACGTATCTATCTATCTATCTACAGGTATCTATCTATCTATCTATCTATCTATCTATCTATCTA
>NW_015505513.1:114134-114363 GCF_001515645.1 Sinocyclocheilus grahami | reverse complement strand
ATCTATCTATCTATCTATCTATCTATCTATCTATCTATCTATCTATCTATCTACAGGTATCTGTTTATCTGTCTGTCTATCTATCTATCTATCTATCTACAGGTATCTATCTATCTATCTACAGGTATCTATCTAGGTATCTATCTATCTACAGGTATCTATCTATCTATCTACAGGTATCTATCTATCTATCTATCTACAGGTATCTATCTATCTATATATCTACAGG
>NW_015505513.1:89238-113903 GCF_001515645.1 Sinocyclocheilus grahami | reverse complement strand
TATCTATCTATATATCTACAGGTATCTATCTATCTATCTATCTATCTATCTAACTAAACTTACATTGTAAAGGTGGCACAAAAGCACTTCTAAAGTGGCATTAATGCTGCTCAGAGGTGGTATAATCTAAGATAGATCTATCTAACTATCTTTTAAACTCTATAACCCAAAATCTTTGTGGTGTTGTTTTTTGAGATGAAGATCATATTCTGTGAAACGTGGCTCAACGTGACAATCGAGGTGATTTGTCTCACAACACACATAACAACCACATTACAACGACTCTTTTGGCGTCGATTCATCTTTGCACAGCCGCCTCACACACACCTGTCAAAAGACCTCTAAGAGAAAAGTAATTTTCTTTCACTCTTAATAATATCTTTATAAAGAGTCTGCTCTACAGACTTGAACTCGTCCGGATGTCAAGCCTGTTACTAACTTCATAAGAAGTGCATCAATTCCCATTAGCTGCAAATGAACATACGCGAGGCGCGTCACCTCGATGCCCGTTTCATCAGCGTCGCCGTTTAAATGCCGCTTCGGTTCTCATTAACCTCCGCACCGGACATTTACCGCGCGTCCGAGACGAGCTTCCCACTAGACAAACAAAAAGGGGTTGATAATACTAATCCTCGTGTTGTGACAGCGCTGTTTATAATGATTAATGATCCCGTGTTTTAGTTGATTACAGTGCCGCCGAGTCTCCATACTTGTTTCAATTAGTGTTGTGAAGGTCGCTAAACTAATCCCTCACCTCCGTACGCATAATCTTTTCCCATTAATAATCATACAGTGCTTTCTGCCCTCGTGCTCATTTGAATCACAGGCTCTGCTAAAGGAAAAGACATCTTCAAGTACTCCTGCTTTCGACAGGAAATATGATGATGATGATGTTGATAATGTTTGTTGTGCTCTTCCCAATGCTGTGACTCATTGACCTGCTCCCTCAAGGGATTTCTCAATTGGGCTTTAGCATTTAATACATCGTTATTTGTCTAATTAGAGTGGATGGAATGATATTTAGGCCTCATGAATTTGATCTGCTACCGAACTCATTCTCTGCAGGCTTGAGTGGGTCATATATTATTGTTGACAAGACCAGAAGCAACCTGTCATTTTCTATCAGGCCCAGTTCGTTGTACTTTACACAGAGCTTTAGATGCATAACGCATGACTATATTTAAATTATTTTTATGTGACAAGATCCATGTGGCCTGGAAAATGCAGCCAACAACTGTACATTGCCTTGGGGCATATTAGGCTACAGCTGAAAAGATGTGGTGCTTCTCACAGAAATATGATGTTGGCAGCATAAAATTCCCCATATACTGAGAGAGTTTCAGATGTACAAGTGTCACATGGCTGAGTTTAGACCCTATTACATGTATCTTAGATGGTATGTTACACATTTTTATAGGAGATACAACTATACTGTCCAACGTTTCCTGAGTTTTCTGTGAATCCAAATATTCAGACAGCAATTCATAGAGTGCTGCAGGAATGAGTCCTAAAATCACTATCGCATGTTACTGCTGGTGTTCCCCAAGGCTCAGTTTTGGGGCCTATTCATTATTTATTTACTGCTTCTTGGACAAATTTTCAGAAAGATTGGAATTAATTTCCATTGCTATGCTGACGACTCCCAGCTTTACATATCTTCCATGCCTAATTCATTCTTTTCTTCACATTCTCTGTCAAGTTGTTTAGCAGAAATTAAAAATTGGTTTTCATCTAATTTCCTTAAACTTAACAGTGACAAAACTGAAATTCATCTTGTAGGTATGACGTCTAATCTGGTCAAATCTGATAGTTTTTCTTGTGACTATTGACCGACCGGTCAATACTTTTTCCGTCTTCTAAAGTCTGGGTGGTGTCCTTGATAGCAACTTATCTTTAAAAAGTCATATTAATAATATTATTAATTCTGCCAGTTTTCATTTGCGAAACATAAACTATATTTCACAACTAATAGCACTGCTACTCTTGCACATGTCTTGGTTACATTATGTATTAATTAATGCAACTCTCTTTTATTTGGTCTTCAGTCTAAAATCTTACATAAAGTGCAGCTGGTCCAGAATTCAGCTGCACAAATTATTTCTGGAACCTATTCCATAGAGCACATTTCTCCTGTTCTTTACCACTTGCATTGGCTTCCGGTAAAATATCAAATTGATTTAAAAATCCTGCTTCTTACTTACAGGTCTCTTAATAAATCACCTCCTTCATATCTCTCTGATCTTCTTCAAATCTACACTCCTGTACGTACTCTTAGATCCTCTTCATCAATCTCTTTAGACCAACCACGCGTTCGTCTGAGAAGTATGGGGTCTCGGGCTCTTTATGCTGCCCCTCATTTGTGGAATGCCCTTCCTCATGCCCATTCCTCAGCGACAGTCTTCACACTTTTAAATCACATCTTAAAACTAATTTAAATAGGCTTATCTATGATTGTTCGTGTGTTGATTATTTTCTTATTTTTGTAGTGTTTTAACGTACAGTATTTTGCCTTGTTTGCTGTTGTTGCATTGAAGTTTTAGTACGATTTAAGTGACCTTGTCCTTGAGTATCATGAAAGGTGCCTATAAATAAAAATGAATGAATGAATGAATGAATGAAATTTGGAAATGAATTAGCATTTTTATATTTTTTGCACTTCGTTGTTTTTGTTTTTTTTTGGTTAAATGTTTTTGGTTAAACACCTAAAGGTCTGCAGTTAACACAAGCTCAGATATCTACAGTATATCTTACAGCATAAAATACATCAGCAAAACCCCACACAAATTATTTTAAGTTTTTAGGTCTTGATCAATGGTTAAGTGTCTAAAATTGAGTTTTTCGGTTATTGGACATCATCATCACCACACTGAACAGTTAAACTCATCTACTCTGCTTTTACACCCTCGTTGTATTTAAACACTCTTGCAAACTATTCTAACTTAAACTTTCTAACTTGTAGATTTTAAATAAAGATTGAAAGAGTCGGACTCTCAGTGGTGATGATGACGCTGAAGTTATGCAACCGTCATGTAGTTTGGTTATAGCTTTGTTGAATTTAGTAATGTAATTGTACTTGTGCTTCAAATTTTAAATATTATATTATGTCCAATTAAATGTATGTGTTCTGGGCCACCATGGGCCTACAGACCATGTCTGTAAAATATGACTTAATTTTCACCAAATTTGGGGCATTGCTGACCAAACTTTTCATATGTAATGCATCAAAAACTTTGACTTTGAGGGTGTATCTTCACAATACTTTGGCTCATTGAAACTAAGTTTGGCATGTTATTGCAAACATGCCCTGACACAACAATTTGGTGACAGCGTTGGTCAAAAGAAACGAATGAACTAACTAAAGAAACAAATAATGTTAACACACACCTGTTTTCATTTGTTTAATGAAAAGGTTCATCTTCCTTAGGATGTCCACTGTCATCAAAGCTGCTTCTGGTACCTCAAAAATTAGAATGAAATTTGTGAGTTGTCCTCCAAACTAAATTACCAGTATACTCATATTTTTGTAACTGAAGCAAGTTGTCATATTTACACCATTTAAATTACAGTTTGTATTGGTTAATATAATGGTTTGTGTTATTTTTGTGGTTTGTGGTTATTATGGTTTTGTGTTTCAAATCACGTAGTGGCAATCAGTGCTGCGTATATCTCTTTTTTTCCAGAAGCTGGTCTAGCATCACTACAAAAGAGAACTTCTTCCCAAGGCCTAACTCACTCCACTGGCCCGCACTAGCAGTAAGTCTTTTATCCGCAGCTTGCTCACTGCTGTAGCTGAGTGAAGGTTATTTGCCAGCTGAATGACCCCTCTTGTTTAGGTTTGATGGATGTCGTAGAAAGTGAACCCAGCAGGGGGTCTAAGGGGCAGAATGTGTGTGTGTGTGTGTGAGAGAGAGAGAGAGAGCGAGTGAGTGTAAGGAAAAGGATGCTCTATGATCTGTGAAGAACCAGAGCGAGAGAGAAAGAGAGTGTGCACCTGAGTGTTAGCATCAGTGCTTATGAGGCTTATCCATCAAACTCAACACACAGCTAAGCACGAATGAATAACCCTCGCCCTCTCTCCGCCTCAAGAGGAAAGGATAAAAAATCACACTGCCTTTGAGGTCACAGAAGTTGGTGGTGGAAAAGTTCAGTTACATGCGTTTTAAAGGAAGCTTTCTTCCTCAAAACAGGTTACAGACCTCTGGAATGGATGGTAAAGAGGAGATAAACCTCAGGAAATAGAAGAATGAAAAATCCCAGGACAAATCTGAGCATTCTGAACTCTGAATTTATTTTTATTCCGATAACAGGAAAGATTTGAGGTTATATGTGCCCACATTTACTGTCCAAGTGCTTTAAAGCAATGTTTTGCAAATGGCATTATATACTGTAAATAAAATAACTGTTTGACTTATTTCATGAAGCTGATTTATTCTAAAGTTTACCAAAAAAATGAAAATCATTTACTCACCCTCTTGTCGTTTCAAACCCATAAGTCTTTTGTCCATCTTTAATTTAAAACATAAGAAGAAAACCTGAGAGATTTCTGTCCCTCTACTGAAAGCCCTTTTACCCAAACTGATGCTTAAAAAAATTGATAAAGAGATCGTAAAGGTTTCTGAAGAGACATAATTGCTTGATTAACAAATTTGATGTTGGTGGTTATTCACACATAAACATTAATCAACACATACACCGAGAACATATGGTAAATAGAAGCTAAAATGTGCTTGCAAGAACCGATGAGGTTTAGTATAGGCTACGGTATATTTGACATGCTCTACGTGCTATGTGTTGATCAATACTTATATAAAGCTTAAAATATAAATCTGTTCATTCAATAAAGTGATCGTAGTGCACTGTAAAAAATACAACTGCACGTTTTCCAGTTTACAAAACCTTTTGAGTCCCAAAAAATGCTATTTTCTTGAAACTACATAAAACCCTTGTCAGACCAACAAAATTACCCCAAATGTTGACCCAACTAGTCAAACACAGTTGTCTGAACAAAGAATTTCATATTGTTGAAATGTTAAGGCTTTGTGAGTTCCCAGCATGCATTGCAGCATGAATAAATTATGCCGTTATTATTAAAGGATTTTTTTTTTTGCTGTTTGCTGACTTCATTTAAACTTTTTTGTTGTTGTTTTATCATTATTGTTAGTTATTTGTTGTACTGTGATGTAAAGAGCTCATATTTTTTACATTTGTTGATTGCCACCGTTCTTGAGGTAGGCTATGTGTGTCTAGTTTTGAGGCCTAGAGTATGTTCAGTCACTGATGTCCATTTCCTGGATATCTTGTCTTATAAATTGTTTTATAAACAGACAATGTTGTCTACGTATTAGACTATGTTATCCATTAAGGTTTGTCATTCGTAAATAAACATAAAATTTAAAATGTGGTGACTTTTTACATATTCTTTTTTTCTTCCAGGAAACAGAAATAAAAAATAAGTAAAACAACAGTAACTGTTGTTTCAGTTGCTGTGACAAGATTTTTGTCTATTAGCAAAAGAAGACAATCAGCATTGCATGAACAAACAAATTTACATTGGCTAAACAAAGTATATTTACTGAGAAGAACTAAAAAACTATTGTTGAGAGAACTCAAAAGCCTTACTGCATCAAGTTGCTTTATTTTTTTACGGTTTCTCAACTATTTATTTTTGTACAGTGTGGGTATTTTTTTGTAATTCTCTTATTACGCCAGTATAGGTGATAACAAGTGGCTGTTGCCAATGAATCATTCAGTCAAGTGTTTCATTCATAAAAACTGTTTTTATTTGTGAAAATAGAGAAAGTGTATGGCAATGTTGTATCTAAAATGCAGTTTATGTAATACATAACTTATTTTTCATTTTGTTGTTGTGTAAATCCTGATAAAACATCTTTAACCAGTCTAAAGCTGGGCACTCTTCAAAACCAGCTTCATCCAGCTAAGACTATTTTAAAGCATAGTTAAGCCGAGCAAACCAGCTTATAGGCTCTGTTACGTCTGTTATTTAATTAGTTACTTTTTAAGCAGAGAAAGCAGCACCTGTGTCTGAATATGCCCTAACATTGTATGTGAAAAACACTGAAATGAGTAGTATGTCCAAATTTGTTGCATTCATAAAACTGTAGCGATGTAACAATATCATATCGCAATATATTGCAACACAAAATAACAACATTAATAAAAACTCACCATTTGAAATCTTTTTTGGCTTTTTTCAAAGTATCGTGAGAGTATTGTATCATGAGATCAGTATCGTATACTGACCCGAATTGTGACATGAGTGCATTGCCACACCCCTATAAAACAGTAGACGAAAAGAATGAAGAAAGGTTAACCTGTTGAGTGCTTGGTAACTGTTAAGATGTGTTTGACAATATGTTAAGGAGTTTGTTTTTTAGAATAACCTATTCATCCTTTCCTCACGCACACTCTTAAAAATAAAGGTGCTTAGATTCCATAGAAGAACCTTTTTTGGTTCCACAAAGAACCATTCAGTCAAAGGTTCTTTATAGAACCATCTCTTTCTTACCTTTTTATAATCTGAAGAATCGTCTTTCGCCACAACCTTTTGTGAAACAGAAAGGCTCTTCAGATGTTAAAGGCTCTTTATGGAACCATTTAGACAAAAAGGTTAGGTAGGCTATGTGTGTCTAGTTTTGAGGCCTAGAGTATGTTCAGTCACTGATGTCCATTTCCTGGATATCTTGTCTTATAAATTGTTTTATAAACAGACAATGTTGTCTACGTATTAGACTATGTTATCCATTAAGGTTTGTCATTCGTAAATAAACATAAAATTTAAAATGTGGTGACTTTTTACATATTCTTTTTTTCTTCCAGGAAACAGAAATAAAAAATAAGTAAAACAACAGTAACTGTTGTTTCAGTTGCTGTGACAAGATTTTTGTCTATTAGCAAAAGAAGACAATCAGCATTGCATGAACAAACAAATTTACATTGGCTAAACAAAGTATATTTACTGAGAAGAACTAAAAAACTATTGTTGAGAGAACTCAAAAGCCTTACTGCATCAAGTTGCTTTATTTTTTTACGGTTTCTCAACTATTTATTTTTGTACAGTGTGGGTATTTTTTTGTAATTCTCTTATTACGCCAGTATAGGTGATAACAAGTGGCTGTTGCCAATGAATCATTCAGTCAAGTGTTTCATTCATAAAAACTGTTTTTATTTGTGAAAATAGAGAAAGTGTATGGCAATGTTGTATCTAAAATGCAGTTTATGTAATACATAACTTATTTTTCATTTTGTTGTTGTGTAAATCCTGATAAAACATCTTTAACCAGTCTAAAGCTGGGCACTCTTCAAAACCAGCTTCATCCAGCTAAGACTATTTTAAAGCATAGTTAAGCCGAGCAAACCAGCTTATAGGCTCTGTTACGTCTGTTATTTAATTAGTTACTTTTTAAGCAGAGAAAGCAGCACCTGTGTCTGAATATGCCCTAACATTGTATGTGAAAAACACTGAAATGAGTAGTATGTCCAAATTTGTTGCATTCATAAAACTGTAGCGATGTAACAATATCATATCGCAATATATTGCAACACAAAATAACAACATTAATAAAAACTCACCATTTGAAATCTTTTTTGGCTTTTTTCAAAGTATCGTGAGAGTATTGTATCATGAGATCAGTATCGTATACTGACCCGAATTGTGACATGAGTGCATTGCCACACCCCTATAAAACAGTAGACGAAAAGAATGAAGAAAGGTTAACCTGTTGAGTGCTTGGTAACTGTTAAGATGTGTTTGACAATATGTTAAGGAGTTTGTTTTTTAGAATAACCTATTCATCCTTTCCTCACGCACACTCTTAAAAATAAAGGTGCTTAGATTCCATAGAAGAACCTTTTTTGGTTCCACAAAGAACCATTCAGTCAAAGGTTCTTTATAGAACCATCTCTTTCTTACCTTTTTATAATCTGAAGAATCGTCTTTCGCCACAACCTTTTGTGAAACAGAAAGGCTCTTCAGATGTTAAAGGCTCTTTATGGAACCATTTAGACAAAAAGGTTCTTCTATGGCATTGTGAAGCACCTTTATTTTTAAGAGTGTATATTTAAATTTAAACTTGTTCATTGAGAGTGACATGTTCAAAAAAGTTGAGTTTTCAACTCTCAGGGGAATATCTTGTTCTGCATAATTACCCAAATTTGATTGGAACTGAACTTGACTTCTGGAGATGACTTTTAATGAATGTAAATCAGGCATCTCACATCCCCACAATTAATTTTGTCTGTAAAAAAAAAAAAAACTTGTTAGAAAACAGAAAAAAAGTGTTAAAGCGCTGACAGAGGAGTGCTGTCAGGCATTTTTCTGCTCTATCTCATCTCCATGACTGGCACTCTAGAGATATTTTCCCCTCTCTGACTTTGATCATGGAAGTGATGTTCTAGAAGAAGCTGGAGGGAATTCCAATGTGAGGTGGGCATCTCTTTAGCATACCTAAATAAAACTGTGTGCCCCCCCCTCCCTTCCTTGGAACTTGGCTGTAAATTTTTAGCATTAATTTCATGTGCAAGCCTTCATATAAACATATGCTATCTTAAAACACGTCACTGTCCACTGTCCAAAACAAGGTCTCATTGAAGAATAGGTGCATCAAATGTTAAGTCACACCCACAGTGAGGAAGGAAGGTCAGGTCACACAATCGTCTTTGATTGATTTAATGGATGCATGCTGCAGTAGATTTGTAGCTATGTGAAGTAATTCAAAACGCAAGCATATAATTTAATCAAATAGGATCTGCTATAAAGAGAAATGAAATTGATGGGGACAGGTTTATTGATGGACAAGTTTAGTACCTTCAATAACTGATCAGCATCATGCAGCTTGCTTAGATTTTTATCCCCATCTTTCAACATTTCAAAAGTTGCTGTAAAACAAGAAAATTGTTGGAAAACAAAAAGTGTAAAATTAAGTGTAGAATAATTTCCCAAGTCTTCTAAAGGAACAAAACAGACTTATTGTATGCAACAAGGCAGCACAGTATATCTGCACCATATCAGCTTAATACCAATATTTGTATTTATTTTATTTATTCATTTATTTTTATTTAACAATAAGATTTTCTACAACATGATATTTGTAGTTTTTTTTTTTTGTATAGGTTGACATATGATACACACAGCTTTGGGCAGTGCATGCTCAGTGCAAAACCAGTCTTAAAGGGGTCATATGATGCTTTTTTAAAGATCATTATTTTGTGTATTTGGTGTAACAGAATATGTTGACATGCTTTAATGTTCAAAAAACACATTATTTTTCAAATACTGTACATTATTGTAGGTCCTCTATGACCCGCCTCTCTCAAACGCTTCGTTTTCTACAAAGTCCCTCCTTTGACAAGCGCAGTCTTCTCTGATTGGCCAGCTGACCCAGTGCATTGTGATTGGCCGAACACTGCAAGCACTCGTCGGAAATGTAACGCCCCTTACCATAATTGCGAGCTTCATCTTTCAAAATAAATGTAAAGACAGAGCCCGAAAGGGGAACAGAGTCGCGTGACAGACACAGTGATGAAGCTGGTATGTGTTTGCATTACACAAGCCACGGTTAAGACAGCTGACTCCACTGTGATGTGACCCCCTCTCGCTCTCTCTCTCTCTCGCGCTCTCTCTCTCTCTCTCACGCGCTCTCTCTCTCGCTCTCTCTCTCTCGTGCTCTCGCTCTCTCTAGTCTTAACTTTGATAAAGAATATCTCTTTGGTTTTGAGACTTTAGTCTTTGTAACTTCAGGGATCTTATCTATGCACAATCAGCTTGTAACACTCCAAAGAGAAAGGAAAACTTGAAATCGCATCATATGACCCCTTTAATTCGCTGGGGTATATTTGTAGCAATAGCCAACAAATCATTGTATGGGTCAAAATTATTGATTTTTCTTTTATGCCAAACATCATTAGGATATTAAGTAAAGATCATGTTCCATGAAGATATTTTGTACATTTCCTACTGTAAATATATTAAAACTTAATTTTTGATCAGTAATATGCATTGCTAAGAACTTCATTTGGACAACTTTAAAGGCGATTTTCTCAATATTTAGATTTTTTTTCACCCTCAGATTCCAGATTTTCAAATAGTTGAATCTATTCGGCCAAACTCGGCCAAATCATCAAATTTCCATACAACAATGGAAAGCTTATTTATTCAGCTTTCAGATGATGTATAAATCTCAATTTCGAAAAATGGACCCTTATGACTGGTTTTGTGGTCCAGGGTCACATCTTTAACAACACTAATGATTTAATAAGACCTTTAAAAGTATTCTTTAACAAATCAGAAAAAAAAGTTCTTTAGACAAAACAGTATATAATTTTAATATTGGCCATTTATCATTATTAAAACCCAATCTTTGTTATATTTTGCTTTAAGGAAGTTTAAATATTTCATTTGAAGGTGAAGAATAGGATTTTTGCAGTGTGGCAGATTAATAGTTAGATTTTTCCCCTTTATC
This sequence comes from Sinocyclocheilus grahami, assembly GCF_001515645.1. NCBI lineage: Eukaryota > Metazoa > Chordata > Actinopteri > Cypriniformes > Cyprinidae > Sinocyclocheilus > Sinocyclocheilus grahami. The sequence goes on along the minus strand of NW_015505513.1, from coordinate 103,425 downwards.
CTTGAAGCTGGGAACAAATCCATACATTCTAATCTAACGAAGAACACATTCAAAGCAGCTCCCCAAAACCCATCCATCTTCAGGAAAACAGGACACTGGTGTTTTGGCAGAGCTTGAGTTATGACACCAAGCGTCAGTGGCTGCATCAAACTCCATTCTCTTCTGAAGGACCTTTGTGGAAATGGCATGATTAATCCATCAGGGGACGTGGCTATGCAAGGTGTATGCATGGCAGGGGGAATTAAATTACAGGGCTGTTGCAGGGACCATCCCAGCACAGTGCATTGGAAAGTGTGGCAGCTTTAGCTGATGGATGTCGCTGGTCTTAATAGGCTGGTGGTGTGTGAATTGAGGCATTGACTCCCTCCCACTCTGTGTCCTGTACATTGGTGTTAAGGCTGACACGGGAGATAAGAGAAAGTAAAACATGAATTTGAGTAGATAGGTACGCAAATGTGATTTGTCTCAAGTGAATGTCCATGAGGGCTTTTAAGCATATGATGATGATCTCATTGCATATCAATATAGTAGGTGTATTGATTCAGAGAACAGCATCATTTAAGCATCGTCTCAGAGGAATCAAAAAGCATGTGTATGTCCACAGTGAATTGTCCTATTTTAAATTACATACACAAGGTTGTCTCTCTCTATACAGTACGGTCTGTAGTTGAACATATTGATTGCAGTTGTGCAGAGGCATCGGATGTACATTATAACAAATGTTCTCTTTGCATTATAATAGAGGAGCGACGAATGTGCCCGATCGATGAAGAGAAGGTCAGGGAATGGACTCTGGCCGCAGCTCTAATAGAGAAGTCAATGAGGAACTGCTGTAATCACTGTAGTGAATTCAATAAAGGAATGTGGAACTGAGGGATGCAGGCAGTTACTGCCAATTACTTAAAAGTAACAAGAAAACATCAGTGTTAAATTCCTCTTGAAATGCATGAAATTACTTTCAACGGAGCTGTTGCCATTAATTCAACAGCAACAGTTTTATTGCAGAGATATGTTGGTAAATGCAAAGTTGAAACATGAGAAAACAGAACAGCTCATGATTGTCTGACAGACTGCAGCGAATGTGAGAAATCAACATCAGCATGAAAGCAGAAGTGAACTCTTAAACCATGCATATCAAATCATTTAGAGTGGCCATTTAAAAATGTATAAATATTGGCAGATAACATTGTGTGTATACTAGGATTGTCTGACTGACTGGAGAACACTTTTTGTTAAATGTGTTGTGAAATGTCACTAAACCCAAGCGGCAGGCTGTAAGTGTCAATGTAATTGGGTACGTACACTCTTAAAATTAAAGGTGCTTCAAAAGGGTCTTCAAGCGATGCCATAGAAGAACCATTTTTGGTTCCACAAAGAACCATTCAGTCAAAGGTTCTTTAAAGAACCACCTCTTTCTTACCTTTTTGTAATCTGAAGAACCTTCTTTCGCCACAAAGAACCTTTAGTGAAACAGAAAGGTTCTTCAGATGTTAAAGGTTCTTTATGGAACCATTTAGACAAAAAGGTTCTTCTATGGCATCGTGAAGCACCTTTATTTTTAAGAGTGTAAGTGACTCCTGCTGTACCAGGGTTATCGTGATGCCTCTGAGAAGTGTATTTTGATAACTGAGATTAATGTCTCTGCCTCAAGAGACACCATAAGTGTTTATTCTGAGATTAGCGGTTGTAAATGTTGAGAACTCTTACCAACCATATAGGATCTGCAGTCATGAGCACTTTTGGGTATTTGCAAATAACAAATAGTCATTGACATTTCAGCTTAATTATTTTCACTTCCTAAATCCTTCACAATAGATGGCAGTATAAGCTTTATATCCTGTCTCTTTGTATGCTCGACCTCATAATGTAACAAAAAAATGGAAAATTCTTCTTCTTTAAGCAGCAAGTAGCCTGTTTTTTTCTTCTTCACTCCATTACTTAAAAAGTGTTGCAACCGCACAGTAGGTTGTTTTATTCTCTTTCTCAGTGTTGACCGGTCATATACTCGTAATGTCCATAAGGGGATGATGTATAATTGCTTTAATCATTTCTTATTCAAATTTTCACCGTGCTTTCTAAGGCATATCAATTTTGTTAATACCATGTAATTAAAATATGTCAGTGCACTACAACGCTCGGGCTGTATTAATGACCGTGAAAATTGTTTTAATTAAATAGCCAATTATAGTAAAGCCGCAACCATGAGAATTGACATTTAAATGAGCTTTATTTAAATTGCTTTCAATATTGTTTCATCAGAATTTCTCACGCGGCGAATTAATCACTTGCCCATGTGCATGTACAAAGCGCCCTTAACTATTGAAGTGCTGTTATTGTTCATTTCATTTCAAGCATGAATTCATACAATATACGGCTGTCCTTCCATAAACTTTGTAACCTTTCCAAGTTGCATAACATAACCAACTTAACAGTCAATGGCTTAAACAAACACGCTCAACGTGTAGTCTGCTGTTCTGTTTGTTTATCTTTACTGTGAGTATTATAAAGGGTACCTTGCAGCCCTTGCCCAACGCCAGCAATAGCATGTGTTCTTGTGAAGTTCATTGTTTCAGATCTACCTGCTTTGAAAGAAAGGAACGCACGTGCGCGCTGTGTCTCTTCCAAACCCTCTTTGTTTCTTGGCTCCTCCTCCGGACCACAATGTGACAGATTCAACTTGTCTGAGCAGCACCAGCGCAGCTCCTCACTTATTCCCACTGTCACTATCACACTTTGATCGATGTCGTGACGCACAGACAACATCTCGTTTCCCCCCCGTGCCAGGCTGATTTGACTTTTCGAGTTGTTTTTGTTGTTGTTTTAGTCATTCTCCGGTGATACGTTACTTTTGTCCGAACACTTTCAAGACATTTATTTAGTGTTGAACATGGCCACACCGGCTGCGCTGCTGCCCGCGACACCGATGGCCCATGCGCCTCCGATGTCGGTCGCCGCGGCGCTCAACTCCTCGACCCCGGCGACCCTCTCGCCCTCACCGTCCGTCACCCCATCCGGACCGAGCCTCTTCAGATCGGAACTGCTCTCCTCCGCGAGCCCGGGCATCCCCATCGGAAGTCTCCCGCACAAACCCGTGTATTCCACTCCTTCTCCGGTGGAAAACACCCCTCAAAACAACGAGTGTAAAATGGTCGAGGTCCGAGGCGCAAACCTCGCGTCTTTCACTGTCAACGACAACGAGCTCATCTGCCTCCCGCAGGCTTTTGACCTGTTTCTCAAGCACCTGGTCGGTGGACTGCATACCGTGTACACTAAACTCAAACGTCTGGAGATAACGCCCGTGGTGTGCAACGTGGAGCAGGTTCGCGTCCTCCGTGGACTCGGCGCGATTCAGCCTGGAGTCAATCGCTGCAAACTTATATCGAGAAAAGACTTCGAGGTTCTGTATAACGACTGCACCAATGCAAGGTAAATATCGCCTTCTCAGAGCTACGCGGGACGAGTAGGCTTCTTTTCTATGCTGTTAACATACTTTGAAAAGTTTTAAAAAGTTGCACTAAAGTAAAAAATAATTAAAGTACTTGGCACATTGCACTATGCGGCTTTATTGAGCTCCTATCAGTACTGTATCTTGCGCGGACAAACTCTTCTTTGCTGAGCACAGCACATTTATCATGCTTATGATCCAGTTTGAACAGCTTGGCCTTTGATAACCGTGCACATATCTGAACAATTAAGCCTTTGATAATTATGCACATATCAGCTTACGTTTATACTGAAATGCATTGAATATACAATACACCACACTCACCTTTTGGGCAGGACAGGTGTGTTTCACCATCAGTCAGGCAGTCAGAATAGGACTGAATGTAGCTGTTTCAGTCTCTTTCTAAAACGTATCAGGTGAGAACAAACACTTTTGGAGATAGATATGGAAAAGTGAGAGGGAGAGAGATCGTATCAGTCTATTATATAAATATTTAATGGGACTAGTCCGCTTTTGTAACGAGTTAAAGCGAATGTCAACTCAGAGGTTAATCGGCTGTTGTCCCGTGGGTAGCCTGTCAGATGCACCACAAGTATCACTAGAACACCTAGAACGAATTTGCAGTGACTCACAACGTGGCATGATTATATTAGCCAAGGTAGGCTAGTTATTGAATGTCGTTATCAGTTCAGACAGCTGGTTATAAAAGCTCTACATTCTGCTGAGCTGTCATTAGCCTATAGTTTGCTGCTGACATTGTTGCCATCAAAAACAACGAAAACAACGACCCTTTAGTAGCCGATTAATAACGCAAATTGATCTGACCTTTAGATTGATGGCAAACATACTGATGCATCTGCGCGCGAGTGCGCTCGAGAGTAGGGATAAGCGGACCTATACTGAAGTATGATATATCGAGGTATGGAAAGTATGGGTACTCAAATAAAAAAAGTACCATTACTCAGCCTTTTTTTCAGTGATTTTGTTTAGCCTGTTTAGCTAGAAATTTAATGCATAGGCCTATAATATTTATTGAATTTGACAAATAAACTATATTAGGGAATAATTGGAATATAACTATTTTCCTGCTCATCCGAATACAAGCAAATGCTGCAAGACAGAACCAATCAATAACAGAGAACGTTACCTCACTGCTGACACTGCATTCAAACAGGACTGCGGGTTTCCTAAAAGTATCATATCATAATTGCCATTTTTTGCAATCAGCTTAAGTTTATGATGCTTTTTGGAAATGCAGCCCAGAACAATGTTTAAAAGAGGACAAAAAAAAAAAACATAATATGGATCCATTAGATTGAGTTATTTCACAATAAAACAACTGTAGTTGTAGGCTACACTTGTTTAGCAATTAAAGAGAACTAAGTGAGCCTTGTTTGAAAGAACAGTACTGGTTTGCTTATCTAAACCTTGGTGTCTGTAAGCAAATTTATGACACCAGCTCATAGCTGCTTGCTTATTAAAGAGCACATTTAGGCAGCCATTGGCACTGGTGAGGAGATGTTAAGCGCTTGTGACACAAGTTACTGGAACGAGATTAGAATCTCTGATTCCTGCCTGAGCGCTCGCTCCCCGGCGGTGTCTAATATAGAAATTGATTCTCTGCAGAAATTAATTAATTTTTCATATGGCCTAGAGCGGCAGTTTTAAAAGGGTGCTCTCTAACAGTCCTCCCGCCCTTTTTGTCTCCATTTGAATTATATCCTAATCATATTAATACTTTTTGCCTCAGGATTAATCGGCAAATTTACAAATGTGTTTTGAAATTTATATCACAACATATTTATGTGACGAAGTAGACATTCTCCTGACCTCCAATTTGCTCAGTTTGTTCTCATTCGTTATGAAAATGCATCTAAGAATCCAAACTCTGACCCACTCTAGCTCAAAACGGCCAAATTTAAATGTTTCTATCTCTGTATAATGACTATTTAATCAATGTCTGGCCTCCTAATGTTTTAAATTTGGCAGAGCTGAATGGAGATCAGATTGCAAGGGCAGACAGCGTGGGCTAAACTCTTGGACCTCTGTCCCTTGAATTCTCTAAAGACCTAACTGAGGAGTTTAAATTGAGAGATTGAGGCCAACGCACTCTTTACTTTCGCCGAATTGGTGGCTAATTTCATTCATATGTTTTTGTACTGTTTACATCATTTTTTTTTTCTTCTAAAAATCGTACAAATTCATATGGAATTGCCACCTCGTGAAATTGTTTTCTCATAGATTTTCTTGGTTAGGGTGCAAAGGGTGGCTTCAGAAATGACTCATAATGAGTCAAAGTTTGGCACTTTGACTCATCATGACCGGATAAAGAGATTCTGCTCAACTGGCATGTTATTGTTTCTTTAAATAGGTTTTATAAAACAACATACGTTAACAGGAGAAGAAACTAAACAGCAAACCCACCCATCCACCCCATGTTGTGAGACTCAAATAACTTTCTATGTCCTTTCTTGAGCTACGCTGCTGTTATTCATCAAATCTGACTACTTCCTCAGCGCTCGTCTTTGTTGAAAAGATATGTCTTCTCTGACCGTCATCTAATCCATGAGCTTTTTCTGGCAGACAGAAAAAAATGCCCTATAGGTGCTGACTTGGACTGTCTGCTTTACGGAGTCATTCATCACTCCGAGCATTTCCTTTTATGACTAAATTCTAACGGTAAATGTTTTGAAGCAACAAAACACGTCTTGGATCAGCATAAAAACTAATAGTTGATTTACTGCAGCACTTCACAATGCTCAACAGACTTTGCAATTAGTGTCTGTTGCACACAATGTTTTCCATTATTTAAAGGCTGATTCACTAGCATGGAGGTTTTGAATGTCCATAAAAGGCATTGGACTTGCTGTGTTTTTGTTTTTGCTCGTAATAGTAAAAAAAAATGCTTATGCCTTCTCCTACAGTTAGCCTGCACTTAGTCAGCCTTTATTTACTGAATTATTTATTTTCGTAGAATCACATTCACTTCCAGAAAGCCTTAAACGGACGTGATGTATCACGACTCATTGGCTTTTTGTTGTGACCTTTCTCTCAGAAACTCTCCATCTGTGAAGTGGAGCTTATTCAGGCCTGTGTGTTCATTAATGTGTGCCTTTGTGAGAAAGTGAGATGACAGACGTAGCTTAGTGCAAAGCTTTTGCGAATACTCTGCAAAAATGAGCATTTGTGTCTTTGAAGATTTTCCTGTCACAGAGTTCAAGTCGTGTGAATGCTCGGTGTGAGAGGAGTGTGTCAATGTGTGTTCTCTTTCTCTGATCTTCAAATGAGAGACATTTTAAAGGCCACGGATTACAGTCAAAACAAATACCCATAGCAGCAGCACTGGCACCCTAGACAGCAAATTATACACTGACAATTAATTGATGTCAGTCTGATTGCTTTCATTTAAAAATTCCCCTTATCTAGTACTCACCCGCTGTTTTTCTCCCTTTCTCCTGCACACGTACACAAATGCACTAACCTCAAACAGAAGTCTCTGCACGTCTCTGTCTTCCCTTGACCTTCAGGTCCTATCCAGCAGGAACACGAGCCTCTATCAGTCAGCAAGGTTTGATTCGGCCCTTCCACAGTGTGTTAGTGAGGAGTGAGGGATTAGTGGAAGGAAAATAGAAGAGTGTGTGAATGTGTGACACAGAACCAGATCTGTAATCCATCCACACAATTTTTTTTTGCACTCTATATTATCACGAAAGGTTTCGATTGCCACGCTTTCAAGGGTGCAGTATATTTTTAATCCTCTAATATCAATCATTACATACAGCTGTGGAGTTTATGGTCGACTATTGTACAGGTGTGGTTGAAATAGATACCCTTTGTGTGCGTGTGTGTGTGTGTGTGTTCATATCTCTCAAAGCTTTAGTGACTCTATTGGAAACCGCCAATGCAGCTGCTCAGACAGCTGATAGCTTTGTAGTGGCATGCTGCATATCATAAAAGAAATGTGTTATAGCGAACTAGGGCTTAAAATACTGTTGATGTCTTTATGGTGCTATTGTGTTTGCGTGTGTCCATCTGCTATTGTGTGTGCAAGTGTAAGACTGTCTGATCTCGGAGATGAGGTGGATTGATGAGAGTTTGGAAAATATCAGCTTACATGCAGTGTGTGGGTTCCTTTGTGTGTGTGGTGTTTGTTTAGATGCAGTCGAACAGAACATGGCTAATTAAATGTTTATTGAGATGCACATTGTGTACTTCTAAGAATTGGTCACAAAGTATCCAGGATAAAGAAAAATACTTATCTTTAAATCTACAAATTTAGTTTACACATGTGTCAACAAATGCGTTCTTATTATACCAATTAAAAAAATTAAATTAAATAAAAATATATAAAGTGAATAGAAAGATATTAACATATTTTCCATGAACATTAAATATATATGTGTAAACCCATCTTAATAAAACGAAACAAAAAAAATGTAACAATATAATGAATTATAAATTTGTAAATTATGATTAATTATTTTTAATTAAATTATACTTAAATTAGTATGCATTATTAATTCATAAATATAATTACTTGTTTGGGGGATGCAGCACATAACTTTATATAACCTGAATTAAACTTGTCACAAAAAGGTAAAACTATCTTATATTTTAATGCACTTTTTGAACTTGTCATATAGTCATGAGGTTCTGCAAGAGTGCTCTCAATGATATAATTTCATATTTTATATGTTTTTTTTCTGCATGAATCTGCATGTTGATTAGACCACATGACTTTTGTTGGTAATTTCACATGACTTTGATTTGACAGATAAACGTTTTTCAGAGATAAACAAGCAGTGGAGCAGTTTTGTAACAAACAAAAAAAGAAAAGAAAAGAAAAGAAAAGAAAAAAATTCTCTCTCTCGCTCTATATCATTTATTATTATTTAGTTAATATATTTATATTCGAACTTTTACTTATATCTATTTATTAACAAATAATAATAATATAATAATAATGATTAATTATAATAACATGCCAGACTAATTAAACAAGGTTTTCTTTTCAATATTAATTCAATATTAATTTTAAAATAATTTTAAGTCAAAAATATGTTCATCATAGAAGATTTGTAAAGTGTGAAGAGGTATAAGTCACCGTATACCTATATAAATGTAATTTGTAAGTCATTTTGAGTTTTTGAAAAATAACTTTTTTTTTTCCATATCTATCATTTTATTTCATCCACAGACAATCTCATATTTGAGATCTAAAGAGGAGATGATTAAATCTAACAGCCTGGATATCTGGGTATCTCTTTTATGTTGAACTGAGGTTTAGAGTTTATCTTGAAGTGGTTGTGGTCTGGTATTGAATGGATGAGTTACATTCATATCAGCATAAAGCACCTCTTTATTGGGCATAAAGTTCATCATGGGGTTTTAGCACTTTGTTCATTGTTGTTCTTGCTCTGTTTGATCTGTGGGAAACTCCAGCTGCTGTTTATCTCACACACACACACACACACACACACACAGAGAGAGAGAGAAAAGTATAGTGTTGACACTTGCTCTCAGCGTTAAGTGTGCACACACACACACACACATCTTCATAGGTGCGCACCCACTCATGTTGGTCTTTAGGACATAACGGTGCTTTGTTCTTGTTTTTGATTCTCTTTTTGCTGAGCAGGTGAAACACACTGTAAAACAAATGATGGATTACTCTGATAACAGCTGTTCTGTGGACTCAAGGGGCCTTAATCATAAAACACGAGAAGAACAGATCTCTGTGTAAATCGTAAGTAAAGCCGTTTGTACACAAATTGTACCAAGGGGTTTATCCTTAATTGACAAAATTCTCATTCGGGTGCTCAAAAAGACATTTTTTGGATCCATTAGCTGTTTGTATATGATGTGTTTTAGCATCTGATAGTTCTCTTGTGTATTCAGTGTAATGGTGGTGTAAGCAATGCTCTGAAAGTCCCCCTGGTGTTTACAGAATGTTACAGAGCTAATGAAACACAGGAGGACATTAGAGATAGAGTAAACATGTCTTTTCAAATGGAGTGTGTGTTTGTGTACGGGTGTGGAGGGCTGAGGAAAGAATGTGTGTGTGTGTGTGTGTGGGTGTGTGTGTGTGTGCTGGCACTGATGGCCTCTGTGGGAAGGCGAGCCAGCGTGGAAGAGAGGAGGACGTCAGGGGGAGATTTTAATTAAAGTATGAAATGAGAGGTCACGCGCTCTGACCCCCCCTCCACTCACTACACACACAAGGACATGCTATCTCTTTCTTACTTTCTCCATTCCTCTCTCTCTCATACACACGTTAGCAGTCTCCTCCTCTCTCTCTCAGCTTGATGAGTTTTCCATGAAAGGGTTTTTCATTAATTCCACCTCAGGGAGTCTCTCTGTTCCGGCTCCCTCTGAAGCACATGGAAATCTAAAGTGTGTGTGTGTGTGTATGTGTTTCTGTTTGTACGTGGCCACCATGATGTTTTGACTCGGTCTGATTATTAACACACTGTTCTGGCTGTTTGATCATGAAGTCTCACACACAGACACACATGGTCGATGATCTTGTTGATGAGAGAGAATGATGGACAGGACAGAAATGGTTCGTTAGTTTCCTGTGATTGCTTCATAATGGGACATTTTAAACATCGAATTACAGGAGGTTTAGGATCATTTAGTGCTGAAAAACACCTGGATACGGAATAACAGGAAGTGATAGAAACACTGTGAGCTTCAGTGTATTCTTTAGAATGCTGCTCTTCTTTTTCTTTATGTTTAACCAGCATAGGCTCATTGGTAATAATGTGCCTCTGTCTGCATTTTTGCTAAACAAATATAATAAAACAAAAGCATACCTACATGTGTACATGCAATTCATTGCAATTTCCCCTGCTGAAATAAACACTAGTGGCAGTAAAACAACAACTTTTTTCCCCTTTTCACACAATTTTATATTACAGGGTAGATTATCAGTTAATAAAGGCTTATTTTCTTTGCACAACACTATGCTATGATCTAAAAACACTTTTACCATAGTGCTTGATTTGTAAACCAATATATTTGATGCTTACATCTCCATATGTTTGGCTTTTCTGATGTAGTAAACTTGCTCGGTAGCTTCACCTGGTACAGCATTGCAATAGTGATGTGTAAAGCAAGTCCCGTGTAACACGAGTCACAAGAAAAGAGCTCAGACTAGTAGAAGCAAACTAAAATGGCATGGTTGATTCGACAAATGTTTTTTTCATCTCATGTTTGCTTTTGATAACACTATCGGTTGAATTTAGGGTAGGGTTTAGTGTCGATAAAATATATTGTGCTTACACATTTGTGAATAAAAAAACAAACATATTAAGTGGAGTGATAACATGGTCCAAACAACACAGTCTCATGAAATGAGTAGGAAAAAGGAAAAGCCAAAATGTTACTTATGTTGCTAGAATATTACAGGTAGTTCTTCCACAACAGACAGCCAACTATAAACTGTCTCGGCATTTAGCTCATTAAATATACATGCGTTTTAATGAGGTAACCTCTGATATTCAGTAGTTCAATACTTAACATGTGACATGAGTTTCATGGAAACTCAGCAGGTTTCTGTCCCTCCATTGTCCCTCCAAGTCCAGGTAACTAAAAAAATGAATCGAGTGGATTGATCCAAGTCTTGTGAAGAGATAAGAAAAGGCACAAGAACCAGCGAGGTTTATCCTAGCATGTGACGCACATGTGACAGAAACCAAAGGGACAGGGAGAGATACCTCTCGGGTTTTTATGAAAAATTCCTTAATTTGTGTTTTGAAGTTTAACCAAAGTCCTACGGGTTTGAAATGACATGAGGGTGAGTAAATGGTGACAGAATTTGCGTTTTTGGGTGAGCGAGCTCTTTAATAATGAAGAAAGATTATTATTCTACTATTTTTCAGAAGAAGATCAAATTTGAGCAGATTCACGTAGTGACCTTTCCACTGCTGGACAAGAAACAAGTTGCATGCTTCAGGCATGCTGTATTTCTCCACAGATGTTATAAAAGCCATAGATATGCAAATGAGAACATTAGTCCAGGGATTTCAAATCTATAGTGTGAAATCTCATGGTTACCCCAAGGATTAATTACTAACCCAGGTTAAATTATTAACAGCGTGTTAACAATTAGTATGAAAAGCCCACATATGTTGTATTAGTTCGGCCTCTGGAAACACTTGCCAAACTTTCATTCTCCACATGAGATTCTCACGTTGATTTTTAAAGTGATGTTAAAGCGATGATCATGATTATAAGAGTCAGTCAGAAGACTGATTCACCTTTGTGCACTGTTTATAAATACAACATGACATGAAATATGCCATAACTTAAATCCACAAGACTTACATTTATCTTCGGGAACACACATTAAGATATTTTTATGTTCTTGTTATTTTTGTCTATCAATTGAAAACCCATGCAACTAAAATTGTCATGCATTAAAAATTACAAAAAGACTTTATAAAAGGAGTCTATATGAATAAAGTGTGTTTTTCCCCCAAGTCTTCAAAGATGAAGATATTTAATTTAAGCTGTAATGCAAAAGCATTCATCGTGGGGAAGTCGTGGCCTAATGGTTAGAGAGTCGGACTCATAACCCAAAGGTTGTGGGTTCGAGTCTCGTACCGGCAGGGATTACTAACCCAGGTTAAATTATTAACAGCGTGTTAACAATTAGTATGAAAAGCCCACATATGTTGTATTAGTTCGGCCTCTGGAAACACTTGCCAAACTTTCATTCTCCACATGAGATTCTCACGTTGATTTTTAAAGTGATGTTAAAGCGATGATCATGATTATAAGAGTCAGTCAGAAGACTGATTCACCTTTGTGCACTGTTTATAAATACAACATGACATGAAATATGCCATAACTTAAATCCACAAGACTTACATTTATCTTCGGGAACACACATTAAGATATTTTTATGTTCTTGTTATTTTTGTCTATCAATTGAAAACCCATGCAACTAAAATTGTCATGCATTAAAAATTACAAAAAGACTTTATAAAAGGAGTCTATATGAATAAAGTGTGTTTTCCCCCAAGTCTTCAAAGATGAAGATATTTAATTTAAGCTGTAATGCAAAAGCATTCATCAAACCATATATGTTGAGAGCATGAAATATGGTAAACACTGCATCAAAACACCAACTGGATTATATTATGTATGATTATTATATTATACTGTATATGATTATAAATTATTCAGTTTGCTTTTTGATGTGTGATAATGTTGGTTTAATGGATTTTTAATGGATGACGAAAAATATAAAAAATATAATACTATTAAAAATATCTTATTTGTGTTCCAAAGATGAACAAAAGTCTTATGAGTGTAGAACGACATGAGGGTGAGTAAATGATAATAGAATTTTCATTACTGGGTGAAATGTCATTTTAAGCATAGAACAGCAGCAAATAAAATGAAATAAATAAAAAATCTTTAAACATGCCAACAGCTCTAGCTGATTTATAGTTAGAAGTTGTAAATGCTTTACTTTTTCCTACCAGCATCAGACTGTCGTTAAATATTTGAAAGGAAAAAAAAAACATTAGATGACATTTCCATGGTTAATCTCAATGTTATCAGAGAAATTGTCATTCTTTGCCATAGATCTACTGTAGGAAGTAAGAGTCTGAAAAGTGTTGCAAAGCTTCACGATTAAGCAGTTTCACCCCTCTGGCTTTGAAACTAATGAGATTCTTCAGTCAAAAATGTCAAAAACTAATTGAGATGTCCAGACCATGGGGAGAACATGGCACGGCTATTGCTGTATCTAGGTTTGTCAATCACTGCTATGTTTAGAACCAATCAAAAATCAAGAAGCAACGCATCCTTAGTCTGTGCCGGTGTTTGTTTGTGATGTATCTAGGAAACATGGCGTGCAGAATGCAGCTGTTTGTGAAGTACATTGGTAGGAAGTAGACTAAATCGTTGTATTAAACTACAGTGGGTTAGGTGGCCAGGAGAGAGTGGGGACAACCGGAAAAAGTCAGAGAGAGGGAAAACAGATGGAAAATGCATGAACTGAAATTGAAATAAAATGAATAAAAACAATATAGACAAATATTGTATGAATTAAAATAATAAAAACATCAAAATGACTAAAACTTGAATGAACTAAAATTTAAAATATAAAAATAAAAAAATCGTTTCAAATATTAATATCTCAGTGATACTAAAATAACACTGCAATTTCTTTGCCATGCCAATATAAAATAATAAGATCAAAATGTAATAAGATCTTTTTTTTTTATTTGCTGTGTTTACTCACTGAAGTGCATGCATATTTTTAACCTTAATTTTTGCTTTTTTGAAAGAAAAGTCTGGTAACACTTTCTATGAAGCCCATATTTATAACACATTATAAGGCATTATATTCTTAAGGCATTATAATGAATGCATAATGCATTATAAAAGACCTTATAATATGTTATATAATCTTATAAATAATCATAACAACAATTATAATACATTATAATGCTTACGCATTTGTGGTTATAAGTTAAGATTATGATTATTTATAACACACAATGAACACCATATAAAATCTATTTTTACATTTATAATGGACTATATATCTTGACATTGTTTATTTAAGATCTGCACAGTATCTTACTACATCTTGTAAGTGGTTAGGTGTGGAGTGTTATTTGAGTGTTCACTGTGAGGCTAATATTAATTTTGATGTGAGCTAGTTAATAATTTCAACTGAAAAAGAAAATGCAATGTTTATATGTTAGGTTACATTTTATTTT
>NW_015505513.1:76584-89031 GCF_001515645.1 Sinocyclocheilus grahami | reverse complement strand
AAAATAAAGTATTGGCATATATTTAGCAGACATAATGCTCCAATGACTGCTGGTTGACATGTAGTTGCAGAGTTACTTATCAACAGCTGTCTAAAGGGTACCATCAAAATAATCAAACTGATACAATAAAAATAGTTCAAAGCAAATGTGTCATATTACACATTCATCTGATCTGATACCTGATTTTATGGCTGTTTGAGGATTATTATTACTGTACTTATAAGTGGTCATTGATTGCTTTAAGTAAAGTAGCATGAGAAAAATGGCAAGATATGAGATTTATAATACATCATAACTATAAATATAATCCATTGTAACATAAGTGGATGCAACATGTTCACTGTGTGTTATAAATCATCATACTCTTAAAAGCTATAACCACAAGTAAGTAAATATTATAAAACATTAAAACTGTTCTTATGAATATTCTTAAGATTATATACCATATTATAAGGGTTTTTATAATGCATTATGCATTCATTATAATGCCTTAAGATGAGGCTAATATTAATTTTGATGTGAGCTAGTTAATAATTTCAACTGAAAAAGAAAATGCAATGTTTATATGTTAGGTTACATTTTATTTTGATGGTCCCCCTAGTCTGTTGACTATAAGTAACTTTGCAACTACATGTCAACTAACTCTCATTAGAGTATTAGTAGGCTTAGGTTAAGGTTAGGGTTGGTAGAATGTTGACGTACTTGCATAGAAAGTGTTACCAAAAGTCTTTTCACAAAGTTTTTTTGTGGTAATCAGCTTTATGTCACAAATGCTGTTGAATTAGCTTAACTTGTATTGAACCCAGGGCTGGACTGGAACAAAAAAATCGGCCCTGGCATTTTTTGGTCCAGGCAGCCCACCACCACTTCGATTATATTTTTTTTTGTAACATTATAAATGTCTTTATCGTCACTTTTGATCAATTTAAAGCATTCTTGCTAAATAAAAGTATTAATTTCTATCGTTTCTATCATTTCCCCCCCAAAAAAATTAAATACAAATACTGACTCCAAGCTTTTGAATGGTATATGTATAATGTTACAAAAGCTTTTTATTTCATATGAATGCTGATCTTTGGATCTTTCTATTGGATCTTTCTTACTGTTAAACATTTTTTGACTGGTAGTGTATGTAAGTAGCCTATGTATCACACTCATATCACATCTTGTTTTGGATAAGAATAAAACGTCAGGTCCGACAATATCGTGTCTTTTTTTATTTAAATCTAGCTTTATTCGCATTGGCCCATGGAAAACTCTATGAACACACGTGACTTGACTTGGCTAAAAAATTGCGGGGGACGAATTTACATTTTATTAAAAAGTGTTTACGCATACACTCATGGCGCGCACACACATTAGGATAGGTTAGATTCCTGCCTCCGTTGCGAGTCCCTATCAAGCACTTTACCAATTCAACTACTCTCTTCTTCTCCTCCTGCCTTGCTCTTTGGCCCGCATCACTCACCGCAGAGCAAGCCTGTTCTTGATAAATCTCCTGTGAAAACGTGGGAAAAGCCGATGAGGAAGAAGTTGGGGTGATGCGATCTTTATATAGGCAGAGCAAAATATTTCATCTATAGAGCATTGTGATTGGATGTTTACGCTGTCAATACAGGAGACAAACCAATGGGCCACTGGCTGCTCGCTGTCCCTGCGTGATGGTTTTCGGCAAAAAAAACATTCTGTCGGCCCCTTAAGTGCGTCGGCCCACAGGGAAAATGCCCGGTATGCCCGATTACCAATCCAGCCCTGATTGAACCCAGAGTATTCTGTACTGGCAAAAGGGAAGTTTCCATTTGTGGGAAAACTCAGTTTAACAAGCTATGTGTAAACAAAGTACATGGGAATGCAAAAAGAAAGTGAACACCACTATGATGCTGTAAACTTTTTTTTTCTTCTCTCTTCTCGCTCACTTTTTCTGTCTTCTTAGAGGTAACGCTTCTTTAAGTAGAACAGGATAATGCAGCAGTAACACATAAAGGTTTTGCCTAAAGCTTCCTTCACGCCTGTGACCTGATTAGTGTAGAGAGGACAGAGGAGGAAATTTTGCATCTGCCGAAAATGTGGAGAACAGACGAAAATAGAGATCACAGTGCAACACACTGCGAAAAAAGAGACAGAATGGATACTAAGGAACGAGGAAAAGATTAACCTGTGTAATGGTTGTGTCGATTTCACCTCATGTTTTTACACAACTCTTCTTACTGAGGGTCAGAAGAATGTGGCAGTGCTTTCAAACAGTCCCTGTGAGAAGGTAAATTTAACACACACACACACGCACGCGCGCGCGCGCGCGGCCCATATCTGCCAAAAGCTACTAAGAGAGAGAAAAGCAAGTGATTTATATGCCAGCATGTGAAAATTACTATTTTTGTTGTGGACTTTTATTGTATGAAGGACAAAAGGATGAGAGGAGAGGCAGTGGGATGTTAAATGACCTACATATGCACAAGACACGGCTTAGATTATGTCCTATATAGAGGTGAGTATACACAGATATTGTCCCTATAAATGGCAGGTGTTACTGGCTTTTACTACTCTTGTTCCAGACCACAATGGAAACACACTCATTCAGAACTCCAATAAACTTCATATGCTAATCTAGTGCAATAGTTCTTGATATGCAAGTTTGACCTGAAAAATACATTGTTATACATGACTGAAATAAGAATTTCTTCAAAATTGCTTTTTAAAAAATAGCTGTTTTACTAATTGTTCGGTGTAATTCTGCCTCAGCAATTTTTAAAAGAGAAGGAACAAAGTGTGCTCACTTCACTGAGATTCAAATGAATATTTACCGGCCTCTCTGCCATCTTTTTTTTTAATATGCTCTTTTATCTTTGCTTGGTAAATCCTAAAGTTCTTAAAGCATTAACATGAAGGAAATACTGGCTTATATAGGTCTTAAAATTCCTCTAGTAATCCAGAGTAGCAGCTTTATAACCCTCCCTCTGATGATAGGATGTCACCAGTCAGGTCCCTGTTGGCTTCTTCTGTAATGAGAGACAATAATAACAGCAAATTAAAGAGGTGCAAGAACCTGAACAGGAGAAATAGACTTTTACAATTAACCTTTTAACATCTGCCAGAGATGAGATTGAACTGTTCCCTGGTTACAATATGATCAAATCGACCTGTGAACTTACAGAACTGAACAGATACAATTCAGCAGTTTGTCAAATAGAGAAAAAAGTAGTTTAATTTATTCAGTTGGTTCATAAGATGTACGCTTTATTGTTTGGTTAATAAAATACTTGCCTTCTCTCTTTTCCCAAGCTTGGTTTTGTTACTTGCCTCTTTCCACAAATATGGTGTACTTTTATAGCATTAGGGTCAGAAGTCATATGTTTTTGTAAAGGCCATTGCACACGGAGTCCGAAATTTTCGCATGCGTTTTTCCGTTTGAAAACCCCTGCTCTTACTCATATTATCCTCTCCTAACAGTAATAACCATAACAAGACTTATAATCAGTCAGGTAAAGGCGAGCCAGGCACATCAGTGACTTCGCGAGGCCGGTGCATGTAGTGACTGATCCCCTTCTCGATGTGACCGGAGGCGAATAAATACAGGTGAATATAACCGCAACAGGTCTCTAGGACGGCTCATTTAACGTTAACGGATCGACAGGTAGGTGTACAGCAGTGACAGACAGACACATATAACGGTGCCCTGTATGGAAAGATGTTTCCCAGTCGACAGTTGTCCTTATTCACCTGTACAAGTAAACAGAACACTGAGCATCGGCAGTAATGAGCTTTCCACAAATATGGTGTACTTTTATAGCATTAGGGTCAGAAGTCATATGTTTTTGTAAAGGCCATTGCACACGGAGTCCGAAATTTTCGCATGCGTTTTTCCGTTTGAAAACCCCTGCTCTTACTCATATTATCCTCTCCTAACAGTAATAACCATAACAAGACTTATAATCAGTCAGGTAAAGGCGAGCCAGGCACATCAGTGACTTCGCGAGGCCGGTGCATGTAGTGACTGATCCCCTTCTCGATGTGACCGGAGGCGAATAAATACAGGTGAATATAACCGCAACAGGTCTCTAGGACGGCTCATTTAACGTTAACGGATCGACAGGTAGGTGTACAGCAGTGACAGACAGACACATATAACGGTGCCTTGTATGGAAAGATGTTTCCCAGTCGACAGTTGTCCTTATTCACCTGTACAAGTAAACAGAACACTGAGCATCGGGAGTAATGAGGCACGCTGGAGTGACATCACCGCCCCTCTTTGACTGATTGGCTAGAGGAGCTGTCAATAGAACTAGTGGACCAATGATGATGTTTTAGCCCTCCCTGATTTACATGAAACTCTAACTCATTTGGAAGAAGAAGCACAGAACATGGAATAAAGAGCAAAGGGAAAAACAGCATAAGCATACAAAAAATAAAAATATGTGCAGAAATATAAGCAAGGAAAACATGATTTTGTGTGCAATTCAGATAATTTTGCATTAATATTTCAGTTTGGTGCAATATGATTTTAAATGTTTAAAGTTTTGATTCGTGCTTATTTTTTGTTATGCGTTATTACATTTTTGATTTACACATATTATTTTTTGATCCGTGACCATTGTTTGCTATTCTGAAAACTTTGCTTTCATTTTTTTATTTTGTGCAATATAATTTTACTTGCGTTTTAAAATTTTAGTTTCACGCTTATTTTTTCCCCCATGACTGCAATGCATTTGGCGGAAATATGATCCCATACAATATACCAAGCGCAGCGCAAATTAGCGTAGTCGCAAATAAAGAATAAAGAAATAAAGAAGCCACAGTACGTTGAAAAGAACCGGAGGACAAAAAATGTAGGTTTGCTAGTTTCTTCTTCTTTGATAAATTACATCACACAAATAAGTGTTTTCACATGTTCCAAATTTTGGTAACAAGGTGACAAAATACATAATATTCATAATATTTAGTCTGAACTCCTGATATGTTTTTTTAAACGGTTTCAGGCCCTATATTCAGCCAAAAGATGGCAATCATTTGAAAGTCTCTCAAAACTAGTTGAACTTCTGCTTACCCTGACATGCTTTTAAACGACCGTATAATGTCTTAAACAAAAGCAAGACAAGGTGGTGTAATGGTTCACTTCATATGGTACATATTTACTAACATACAAGACAAGTCAACAACTGCTAAATGACTCTGTTACACTCATCCTTTGCTCATCGTTCATTTCTGCCCCATGTGTGTCTGTTTACATGCTGCAGTTCAGTTTAAAACATTTATTAGGTTTTTCAGACTATCTTTTTTTTCTTTCCCATCAACACATTTGAGAGTATTTACATGATTCTCTGATTAATATTTGATATAAAATAATGGACTCTCATAGTTCCTGAAGCTCTGGAGCTATGTAAATTAAATTAAATTTCATGAATCATTTTTTGTGTATAATCTTTTATTAGTATAATATGAGTTTTTGTTTATAATGTCAACAGGCTTGTAAAGGCCAGCTGGCTGGCTGAAGTATGTCAAAGGGAATATTACAGTAACACACAGAATCCTGACTCACTGACTGATCTTATTGAAGACTGTTTGTGTGGCTGACTGTTTGTGTGTGAATGTGTATGATGAGTTTTTGTTTATAATGTCAACAGGCTTGTAAAGGCCAGCTGGCTGGCTGAAGTATGTCAAAGGGAATATTACAGTAACACACAGAATCCTAACTGACTCACTGACTGATCTTATTGAAGACTGTTTGTGTGGCTGACTGTTTGTGTGTGAATGTGTATCTCTGTTTGAGGAAGCAGTCTGTTTGTAAAATGTTTACAGTACTGCTTTTTTCCATTGCTGTTATTTCCTGTGCATGTGGATATTTGTGTGTGTGCATGTATGCTTTGGGAAGATGTTAAAGTGTTTGTGTGTGTGTTTGGGACAGATGTTAAGTCTCTGTCTGTCTTTTTCTCTCCCCTTCTTTCTTCGTTCCCGTGTGGGGGCCACAACACTTATTTACATTTCATTCATCACAGAGAGACGCAGATTGAAACACAAACAGTGGACTATTTGGGTTCAGTCTTTCACTGCGATAAGAGCTTTGATTACGCCCCATCATGAAGGAACTTCCTGTTTGAGCCCAGAATAAAGGATGTTTGCTCTTATCCCTTCAGTTGGGCTTTTTTCATCAAAGAGCAGCTCCGTCTAAATGTTTTTCCATTTGTTTCAAGCTGTCTTCAATTCATATTAAATGTAAGGTAATGCAAAAAGTTTCCAAAAGTAAATTTTTTTTGAGACAAGTCAAGTCACATTTACTTCTATAGCACTTTATACAATACAGATTACAGTAATAAACAGGAAAATAACAGTGTTTGTGTAGCAAAACTGATTAATTATGAAACAAATACAATTTCAACTGTAAAGCAGCTTTACAGAAGACATCATAAAAATGGTATTATTTTTCAGCTCAATTCAGTTATAATTCAGTTCAATAATAGTGTCAACACTGCAAAGGTCGTCAGTTATGAAACGACTTCAAAGTCAGCTCTACAAAAGTCAGCAGTGTCATTATTCAGCTCAATTCTGTTCAAGTTTTGTTCTCATCAGATAATCAGTGCCATCAAATCAATAATATTACTGAATATTAATTGTATTTTAAACCCCAACTGAGCAAGTCCAAGATGACACTTACAAAAACTAGCAAAACACCCTCCATACTGCAAAAGGAGTGTATAAATTCATGTGAACTCATTTGACAAATCCACTATTTATAACTCTCTGCCTGATGAAATTCACCTGTCAGAAAGAGTCCGTCTCTGCTAATGGTAGACAAACACACACACACACACTGCACTCTCTTATTCTTCGCTTCATTAACCCTGAATATTAATATGGTCATCCCGGCTTCTCGTTCTTTTTTGATTTGTTTGTTTTCTCTAGCTTATCCAGAACGACAGCTTTACAGTGAAACAGGTAGTTATTATAAAGATAAGGGATTGAGGTATCTATCTCTCTTAGTTCCTTTTTCTGTTTCTGTAATCTAAAGTAATCAGTTTCCTCTGTGAAATACAGTACGTCCTGCTCTGACTGCCCTCTCTTATCTCTTTGTGCTGTGGACACAGATCATCACCGTTTAGATGAGTCCCTATTTACTGCTTCCATTGGACATAATCATTGAAAAGTACAACTGAATATTTGTCAGTGGAATACAGGAGAATTAGACCCCCCCCCCCCCCCCCCCCCTTTTTTTTTTGTGTGGGGGGGGCCGCGGGGGGGGGGGCGGCTCGCGCTCACCCCAGTAATTGATGAATTGTATGTGGTATGCAAATGAGAATCCATAAATCTTATGAATGACAGCTTAATTTATGTAAGCCTTAATGAATGCAGGATTAGATTTTAATTAAATGTCCTCAAAGGCACCCTGAGTTGTACGTTGCATTTTTGTTCTCTCTCTCTCTCTCCCCCTCTGACTCACTCTTTCATAGACTACCATGTTAATCTTAAGTCTTGTTTCCTGTGCACATCTGTCCTCTCAAATGAAGTATCAAGAAAAATTGCAGTGATAAAAAACTTCATTTTGCGAACGGAAGGGGGTCGTGGTTAATGAATCATACAGGGGGAGAGAGTTAAAATGGTACCTTATCTGCTGATCTCTCTTTGAATTTCTTGAGTCATTTTCCGCTGCACGGCTTAACCACATTTAATCTGATTCCATCAGTATCAGTTTAATTAAAATATCGCCCCATTAGGAATTATTAAAAATGTCAGCCTGTTAGGCGTTCAGCATGACTGTAGGAAGAGAGAAGACAGTCCTTCACCAGAGCTGCGTCATTAGCACTAGAGTTCTAGCACATCTCTCAGAGTTTGCTGTTATTGTGAATCAGAGCAGCAGTACCGGACAGAAGATGATCATGTTTGTGTGGATATAAAACACAAAACCTCATGGGTTTCAACTGGTTGTTGGTAAAGCTGAGATGGAAAGACCACAGAATGAAATCCACCTGGATCTCATATCTGGAAACACAGATGAGACGTGTGGGTGTGTGTGTGTGTGTGTGTGTGTGTGTGTGTGTGTTTGAGAGTTCATGAGAAGATGTGTATTAGGATGAGTTGAAATAAAATGCTGTTCGTGAGTCATTAAAGAATCTAGGCTTAGAAATGTGCCAGATTCTTAGAAATGCACTCTTTCTATTCATGTTAATTTCATATGTTGTGAAAACTTTTTTTTGGACCATTTTCCAAAAGAAGCTATGACTCTAAAAATGTCAGGTGGTGTAACCAAGTAAAAAGTAATAACATATTGTCCTTACGCATCTTAATAATATATAATATACATCTTAATAAATGGTATGTGTGTGTGGGTGTGTGTGTGTATATATATATATATATACATATATATATATATATATATATATATAGATATATATATATACACATATACATACATACACACATACATTTTATTTATTTTACAGGGGCGTTTTCTCCAAAGAGGCAGTGTCTCCTCAAAAAATTGGATGAGAAAATAATCGATATTACAAAAATTTAACAATGCAAATATTACTAATAAATATGATATTAAAAGTATAAAAGTCACTCGTTTTTATAAAGTAACACTGTCCAACAGCGACACCCGCAGCTAAAGTTACAGTCCATAGAAGCAGAGACCCCTTAGCGTGCCGTGGGTTTAGTTGGGGGTAATTGAGAATGAATGGGGGACAATCACGTGAGAGGAGGCAATGCCTCCATCGCGATATGATCGGATATAATCGGTTATGATTGGATGTGATTGGTTCATGCGATAAGTCCCGTAATATAAATTTCAACATTTGGGTACCAAAATACGGGAAAGGGGGTATGGGGGGCTGAGTCAAAAGTAATAATTTTTATATTATATTATATTATTTTTATATTAATTTGAACAACTATTATCAAACAATTATATTCATTTAGTAACATAAATATATATTAGTGTATAATATATATATTTTAATTAAATAAGCTTTATATTCATTATTATTATGATGTCGATCCACCAGTTCACATTTACAACTGCGTGTTTTCTGCGTAAAAATAAGGGTAGTTTTTGGCTTTGGTCTAAAAGAGCAGAAGGGCTTATTGAAAAATGCATATTCATTCTCTGCCAGCTGGTGGCGCGTTTCACCAGGAATATAGCCGTATTTCTCTCTTTTCAAACATCATATCACAACGGAAAGGCATTTATTTTCAATAAAAAAAATTAATAAATAAATTAAAAAAATATATATAATTTTACAAAGCTGTTTTATTAAAATATTTGTTTATGCCAAACTACTTTTTCCAAAGGTTTTCCTTTTCAAGAATTTAAGTTATGATATTAGAAGAAGGGAGGGGGTACAGGAGATGGTAGAAAAGACTGTCCTTGAGAGTATTTACTGACGCATGCTAGTATGCATAGTAGATTAGTCCAAATCTGAACAGAAATGTGTTTGTATGTGTGTGCTGGCCATGCCTTGATTTGAAAAAATATGGGACTAGTTGTCACACTTTTTACTGCAGTGAACATTTTTTAGAGAAGGTCAGTTTGTGTATAACCTTGGCTACAGGTCTTGACTAAAACAAAGCTGTTCCACTATTATTGTTTGGGAGTAAAAATATAGTTCATTGAACAAAAGTTGATGTCCCTAACAGCATGCCCCACTGGGAGTCGAACAGCATATTATAGGCTTTTCAGAGTCAATACAACAAAAAATGGAAAACAATTCAAGGACCAAAAACTAAACTAAACTGAACTGAACTGAACTAAATTTATGGTATGAAAATATTGATCTATGCCATTTTTCTCAGTGTACACTGAAAAAAAATGGTGTAGAAATAATTTTCACTCAGAAATTGCTTGTACATTTCACAAAAATACAAAGAAACCACAAGTAAGACACTGATTAAAATATGAAATTTTAAAGAATAAATACTCTATTATTTTATTTTAATATTATTATTATTATTGTCATTTTTTGAAAAATTTACTCAAATTATATTATTATTATTATTATTATTATATTATTTAAATATTTGTTTTATTTACAATTAATAAACATTTAGTGTATACCAGTGTGGTTTTATTTTTATTTATCCATTGTTTACCAAAGTTAAATATGGTGAAAAACTAGATGAGACTGGAATTTTAGTTTAGAAAACAGAATTTACTAAATTATTATTAGTAGTAGTTGAATTTAAGAATATTTTAAAATGGGTGTTTGAAACCAGCATAGCAAACCACTGCTAAACACACATTTGTGTAATAGGGCATTTGAGAACATATAGTTACTGAGATATAGCACTTTTGACAACTTTCTCGTTTGACAACTAGCCTCAGGCCTACTTGGTAGTTTCTAATCATTCTGTACCTTGTCTACACTTCAGGTGAATGACATGATGCAGCAAAAATTCAACATTCCCATTATAATTAACAAAAATGTCTACACTGCAACTTCCAATGTGCAAGAAGTGCACTGGCTTCTAGATAGGTTGTTACATGTAACCAGATAGAAAATTTGTCTGACATTTGGTGTCCATCTTTCAGCTCCAGACCTGGCAGACCTCCTAAACGAACCCAGAGCATGACATCACCCGAGAGCCCTCACGTCCTGCCCCACTCCGTCTCTGGACTCATGTCCTCAGGAATGATGTCTCACACTGGTAAGAAAATGAGGAAATGCTCCTACCTCACTGTTACTGCCAGAACAAACAAATCTCATTCCTTCTCAAATGAGAAAAGCAGAATTTTGGATTTATAATTAAAAGTAAAAGGAGAACAGGAAAAAGGAAGTAGTCAGTTAATGGTTTAAATAAAGAATTACACTGTGTCCTAACCAGATGTGATACGATATAATTCCAGTAACAAGATATTTGTCTGTCCACACCAAACACAATAAAATCAATCACAAATCACAGCCAATCAGAAGAGCATGTGGGCGGAGTCTCAGTGCAAGTACACTGCTGTCCTATGCTGTGTCCCAATTCGCCTACTTATACTATATGTCCTAAAAGTATGTACTCATTTTGTGAAGAAAAAGTACATATTTTGAGTATGTAACAATATAGTAGGCAAGCTTTGGGACATACTACTTCGTAATAACTGCGTCTTTAATGGACGCTTTGTTGCTTATTTACATGCATCCTGTCACCATTTAAACTGCCCTGACAATCGTCTTGTCAAAGTTTATATTTTATTCATATTTTGTTTGATTTAATTTCCTACCGTATTGGATTAAATAAATATTTTTTCAACAGGTTAGCTATTGATTATTTATCACTCAAACCCCTTTCTCTACCTGTCCCTCAGTGTCGCATATCTGCCATGTTTGTAGTTTCTTAAATACTTTTTATGTGTGTTTGTAGTTCTAATCAAATCCTCGTCCACTGCCAGAGGCTTTTGTCCATATTAGGAATTTCCTGGTTCGACTTTCTGCGCGAGAGTGCCCTCCGGCTTCGAGTATTAATGAAACATACACTGCATGGAATGTTTAGCACTCCGTGATGTTCATCTCGCCTTATTCTGGGTCTGAATAAAACATCAGATCATGCACAGACTATCCTGTCTCTTTGAATTGAAATCTATATTTATTCACACCGGCCCTTGAAAACCTCTATGCGAACACACTTGCCCGAAAAAGTGCGGGGGACGAATTTACGTGATATTAAAAGTGGGGGGGGACACGTCCCCCACGTAATATAAGCCCCTGTCCACTGCGCAATTTGTTGTGGGCAATATTAACCATTAGAGTGTGCATCAATCTGCACTTTGCATCGATCTGTACCTTTGGAATACTCATTTCAACATACTACGATTTGGGACATACTAATTATAATTTTGAATACTATTTAGGACGGGTAGTATGCGAATTGTGATGCAGCATCACACTTACAACAAAATGGATACATAATCAAATCAAAATAAACAATTTTACCAATATTCAAAATACATATTCATTGACAGATAGAATATTTGTCATGGAATACACTCGTTTGTTCACATATAATTTGAATTAATTGTTTCCTTTAAGTAATTTTTAATATCTGAGGTAAATTATCCATTGTCGCTTTTATTATGGCTTATTGCCGTAAAAAAAAGGGAAATTTAAAATAAAAGTAAATCTGTATCACCATTGTGGCTGTATTTCTTATTGTGGCATTGAGTGGTGTCTGGTTAGGACATAGAGTTACAGGCATCTTTAGGCTGAAACAAGAAATATGGTGATTTATGTAAGATTCATGTGTGATTTCTGCCTCACTAGCATCACAAAATGAAACTGAAATAATAATGAATGATATATATGAATGAATAATAAAAAATGACTGTTTTCAAATAGGTTTCCCAACCATTGCAATTGGTTGGTTAAACTGATAGCTCCACCCACACACACTATTGACTGAGCCATTGTTGCTATGCTGGACTGAACAGGAAGCTCAAACAAAAAATGCTTTGAGCTTTACAGAGCCACAGTGTTTAAA
>NW_015505513.1:45143-75574 GCF_001515645.1 Sinocyclocheilus grahami | reverse complement strand
TGGGTGGGGGGGGGGGGGGGGGGGGGGGGGGGGATCAGCCTACGAATGGCTTCCTTACAGTTTTCTCTGCGTGTTAAGCAGGGATAATAATGCTTTAATATAAAACCAACTTCAGGTCAGTTTTTTTATCTTTTTAATTCAGTTGCTTGAAATAGTGCTTATTTTTACAGACCAGTTGAAGCCTGTTATATTTCTGTGTCAGTCACTTTAAACAGCACTTATCTGAAGTGACCCAAATAAACAATCTGACTCATGCTGTGCTGTGGAAAAGCCCAAAGCCAACAAAACACAGCTATTGTTTCCACACACACAATGCAGGTTTGCCCAAGGTAGTATGTAACCTCATCTTGCCAACTCTAATTTGCCCTTTATTGTGTTGTGATATTATGATTAAAACCTATTAGATTTTGCCTGGAGATATGTTCACCTCGGCCTCTGTGGTGTCAGCTCTCCTCTTGCTCGAAAGAGCGTCGTTTAAAGCATCAACAACTTCTGTCCATCCTGCATCCTGAAGCTAAATGCACCGACTTCTAAGCTGCCCTTCTCTTTGTGTATGTACGTGTGTGGTCTGCTCGTTATGACTTCTCAATGAGAGCTCGAAAAGGGCTGCATATTTGTACTCGTTTAGAAAGAGCAGGTGATGAAGAGAGAAAGAGTGAGAGGGAGAAAGAAAATGCTCAGTAGCACAGGCCTCTTTTATCTTCGGCAGAGGTCACACTATCAATGTCAGCCACAGAGATGGGAACTCAAAGGCCACTAGGGAGATAGAGAGAAAGAGAGAGAGGACAGTTTTTTCCCTCTTTGAGTGGATTGCAGACTGAGAGTGGGGAATGCTTTGATATCGTCCTCTTCACAGGCTGAATAGGGACCTTGGCTTTCATGCTCTGATCTTGACATTTAGTGAAAGCATTTGGAGAGTAACTGAGAGAGTGAGGAATAAAACACCCCGCTCCTAAAGCTCACTGCCAGCGCTTGCCTCATATTTGCACATAACTGTTGTGAATTGCAGCCAAATGCCAGTGTACGATAGCTCTAGAACTACATTTGAGAGCAGTTTGCCCGGACTAGAGCACAGACTTTAAAAGGATAGATCTTAACACATCGGAACTGGATGGATAGCAGTGGAGGAGCAGCATTTTGGTTGTCGTCACACCACTGAATGGGAAGTTACAGTTATTCTGGTACAAAAACAGTTACAGGATCTTAAAAATTTGGATTGCACATACTTAATGTCATTTAATAAATCCCCCAAAACACAACATGCACATGAAACAAGCAGTGTGGAGGAGCGTGGATATTGCATTGATTACATATGTTTGCACCTGACCTTTTGCACAGGTGAATAAAGAATTAACAAAATGCTTGTGCAAAATTCCTTTGAAAGTTAATACTCTTGTTATTACAATATTTGTTGTATTACAAACTGGCCCAAATCTGCATATTCAAGATTAGGAACACTACTCATGTTTTCACAAATTGTGTAAAAAAATCTAAAAGTAGTACGAATTATGTTGAAAACTTTATGTGTAGGGTTTTGTGCATGTATGATGAGTGGAATTCATAATCAAAGTGCTGAAAAACACAAATTTAGATGAACTGTCTATTCTATGCAGGCTCTGGTAATTGATGTGTGCACTAGTGTGGATACAAAAAAAACAACAAAAACATTTTTGTAAACATTTCTACTATATATTGCAGTTAAAAATGTATTATGGAGTGCTGTACAATTTATTTAAACATTCTTACTGTTTTACAGCATTTATTAAGCTTAGTTAATTTCAACATAACATAATACATTTTATCATTTCAAGTTGTGTAAATGATTAAATTATTAGATTAATAAAGATATAAATTACTTTTTCAATTACTTTTTTTGTTTCTCATGCTCCAAAAAGTAAATAACATGGAAAAAAGCTACATCCCAAAAACATTTTCACGGTTCCCCAGGGGGCTATATTAGAATGATCTCAGTCTAAAAACAACTTTAACCAAACAACCTTCATTTTGCCTTGCTGAGGTCTTTTTAAAGCTAGTGGAAGAGGAAAGAGAGGAGTAGCATGTAATAGTCTGAGTTGCGTGGCTAGAAGCAGCTCTCTGTGCAATGAAGGGAAGTTAATCTAATTTTAATTGAATTATAACATGTGTGCACTGGGGGTACACACACATACACACACACACGCAGTTAACAAGGGTTATTAGAGACTGTAGGCAGGTGCCAGTCAGCCTGAGTTATCAGCGTAAGACAGGGGGAGCAGGTCTCAACTTACAGATGTCACCTCGTTCAGCTGATCCAGGGCCTGCTCTTCAAAGCTGGTGTCTCATGGTAGATAGACGGATGTATTAGTCAATGGACTGACTGCAGAACAGTGACGTGGGCCAGACTGTAGCTTTGGGATGACGCCCTGGGTAATAATAGACCTGTTGTTATCATCTAATGTTACAGTGCCAGTGTGCTCTTCTGTCAAATTCAATTATGGGATGTGAAATATTCATAATTGCTTTCACAAAAGCATTTGAATGAGATACATTTTTGGAAAAGCTGTGAGGTGAATCTGTTAACAATTATTCATATTCACATATTCTCACGAGATTTAGGCAGCTGAAGTGATAGAATTTTTTTGGAAAAGGCAAAGAAAACGTAATGATTTTGAATTATCACGTTTTCTTTCTCTCTCTCTTTAATACTCTGATAGGCCTAACAGCTGCCACACTTGCTGAAGCCATGAAGAAGAAGATCAAATTGGAGGTGATGAATAGTTACCATGGCAATAATAACCACGGCACAGATTCTGAGAATGGTGACATCACCTCCAGCATGGGTAAGTGTCAGTTCCTCTCTTAAACTGAAGCTCATATGTCAAACTATCCTAAATGCTCAGACCCTATGAAACCTGGTCAAACACCATATGTATATATTAGTGCTGTCAAACGATTAATCGCGATTAATCGCATCCAAATTAAAAGTTTTTGTTTACATAATATATGTGTGTGTACTACTGTGTATATTTATTAAGTATATATAAATACAGACACATTCAGTATATATTTTGAAAATATTTACATGTTTATATGATGCGATTAATCGCGATTAATCATTTGACAGCACTATACATTTTTGGGTGAACTATCCCTTTAATGATCTAATCTCAACTGTTAACAACCCACTAGAGAGGTTATTTAAAGTTTGTGACGTATTAAGGCCCCAAAATAGCAAAAAAAGTAGCAAAATAGCAAAAAGTTCAAAATAGCTGCTCAAAATTATGCTGTTTTCGCTTCTGCAAACAGTGTTTATATAAGTATTTAAACACGATGCGCACTATCCTTAAGGCTGGAATACACTACACGACTTTTAAAATTTGAAAAATACTGGACAGCATACACTTACCGACTTTGTAATAGTCACAGAGGAAAAACTGACCATCATACAGGACATAAACAACAGAGGATCACACACTATCAGACTTTAAAGTTATTCCAATCACAACAAACTCACGCAGAAATGTGCACATTGTAGCTAGGAGACATATGACAAATGAAAACAATATGTGTTCTAAAATTGGCTCAAAATATCAAAAATGTTTGATATTCTCCGACTGGATGGAATCCAGTATGAAGCTAAAAAAATCAGTCTGTTTACACTACACGATTTTCTATGAAATCTGTCAACTCAAATCTGCAGACTGGCTTTGACTTTTGGCAACTATTGTCGACTTCTTCGGACTGTAATTTGGTGCAAAAATCGTGAATTCCTGCCTTTACAATAACACAACAAACACTCCCCTGTCTGTCACTGGTTAGAACTACAGGAAGTCATGTGCCAAACTCATTGTCATTGGTTGCGCCAGTGGTGTCATGTTGGGACACTTAAACATACAGTTTGCTATACAGTATCTACTTTTTTTTACAACCAAGTATGAATCATTTCAAATCAATAAAATAGTTTTAAAGTAAACAAAATTACATACTGCAGCTTTAATAAAAGAGACAAATTGCCACCATTCGATGACGCAGTGCTTATTTTCCAGTAACTGTCCATTGGTGCGGTGCTTATTTTTCAGAAACTGTGCATTGTAAGCAGATTTAAGCAAGAAAATACCATGAAAATGAGGTTGTGACCTTTCTGTGGAGAAAAAGTGAAAACAGAGCCCAGGATGTCACAGCGAGAGGGATACGTGTGAATAAGATTAGCCAGGTTTTACCCACAAATGCTAATAAGAAGGAACTTTTTTATCTTCAGCAATTTAGAGTGAGAATAACCTTGAGTGTGGACTCTTGGTGTGGAATATTAATACAGCTGAAGAGAGCTGAGTGGTGCAGAACAGCTCTTTTCAACTTTCTTTCCTTTATCGTTATATCCATCTTCTAAATGTCTGTCTCTTTCCATCTCTCAGGTTCGGTGGTGTGTAATTTTAATACTGACACAATGACGGCTTTGTCTGGTGAACAAATCTGAAAATATCAGTCTCTCATGCCTGTGTTTTGAACGTGAACCCTCATCCACTGGTCATATAATTATTTACATTTGACAAACACAAACTGTTCCCAGAATAGTACTCTAAGTCTGAGAAATGTGATACATCTAAACCCTGAAGATTGAAGAGATCTGTAGGGATGTGTGGCATGTATGAGGCTGGCTAGACAGATACGGCAGTGTTAGAGTGGAACTCCAGTGGCACTGATCCAGTTGGTGATTGGGACACTGTTTTTAGCAACTCCCTCTCTGCCATGATTACCAGGATATGAGCTCATCTCTGGTTAAATAGAGGTTCTTGTAACAGCTGTGCCCCTGAGCAGGAAGTGGAGGGCTCTGGATATAGTCACACCGTCCTGTCAAGGAGGAATTTAGAGAGGATGTGTCTTGTTGAAGTTAAGTTGGTAAAAGACAGCATGAAGCTATGTGTATTGTACACAAGGGCTTTTTTTAGATACGAAATTCTCAACAGGTTTTGCTTCAGAAAATTGATTTTACATTGAAAATTGAGTGGTGACCCAACACGAAAAAGCTAATATTTTCTTAAAATCAACATTGAAATTTATTAATATATTTAAAATACCAACATTTATCCATGTTCTTTTATTAATGGTAATTTATCAACATTACCATGAAAACTCAAGAAGCTTGTCTTCATAAATTGAGTATTTGGCCTCTTGAGAGTCATTTAGTTTTTCATTAGCTAATAATTTAATGCAGTCATGTCATGTCATTTATTTATTTATTTTGAAGTACAAGCTAAAACACCAAAGTAATTCCAAAAAGCCATTGAGTGTGATAGGACATATGTCTTTTGACATTAACACAAAAGTGTCTTCCCCCACTTTTTTTATTATTTTTTTATTTGCTTTAAACAAACAGGGAACATTAATAGCCTGTACGTTAAATACTGCAGTAGTAAGTGTAGACAACATGGTTTACACAGCCATCGTTTGAGAATATGGTATACAAAGTGATCAGCTAACTAACTAACTGACTACATATGACATGCAGATGTATGTATATAACCATACACACACTTTCATATAACAGGCATCCAAACACCCATATATACAGTGGGTACGGAAAGTATTCAGACCCCCTTAAATTTTTCACTCTTTGTTATATTGCAGCCATTTGCTAAAATCATTTAAGTTAATTTTTTTCCTCATTAATGTACACACAGCACCCCATATTGACAGAAAAACACAGAATTTCAGTTTTCTTTTTTAATAAATCTGCAAAAATGTCAACAATTATGTGTTTTTCTGTCAATATGGGGTGCTGTGTGTACATTAATGAGGAAAAAAAAATTAACTTAAATGATTTTAGCAAATGGCTGCAATATAACAAAGAGTGAAAAATTTAAGGGGGTCTGAATACTTTCCGTACCCACTGTATATATATACACACATATATACGCATACTGTATATACAAATTCCCGAAGGCATTTACAACCCGCATTTCACTATTAAGATACTTGACAGCGAAATAATTTAACTGATTAAAAAACATAGAATATACGAATACAAGAAGTTACTAGTGACTATTACACCTCTTATCTCTCAGGATACTGCTTGTTCCCCACCATAAGCAAGAACTAAGCAAAGGCAGTAGTACAATAACCTAATTGTCGGATATCTTATAATTCTTTGTTGAAAAATTAAACAATATATAAAATTATTTTAACTCTCAGAGTGCACACCTAATCTTGACCCCTACGCCAATAAGAAGTTATAAGTCAAAATTGTTAATTAAGAATTTTATTGGGTTCCATATTCTTAAAAATATTTTTTGTCTATCTGATATCTTAGATCTCAGCTCCTCTAGGGGTAACACATAGCTTAGGTCTCTTAACCAAACTTCGAATGCAGGCACAGATTCAGACTTCCATTTCTATAAAATTGCCTTTTTTGCTAAGGTCTTCCCCCACTTTTAAGTTAGATCTATAATATCCATCCATTTTTTAAACCACTTGTGTATCCCAGCCCATCCCACAGTTTTGTGCCACGTATAATATAATATAATATAATATAATACAGAGAAGAGAAGAGAAGAGAAGAGAAGAGAAGAGAAGAAGTAAAGATGGAGGACCTCGAGTCAAGAAATATGTTGTGGTCTCCAGGGCTGCAGTTCCTCCTCGAGCACATCCACATGTCCATTAGAGCCTGTCTCTCACTCTCATGGGATTGAGCTGACAGATAAACCGAACTTCCCCAAAAATTGTAATAGAAAAGAAATGGAATTCCTGCAGAACATAATCAGGAAAAATTGGATGATAAAAGAAGAACAGTTAATGAAGTGGAACATTTCCCCCTTTTTTCCTTTTAATTCCTATAACATCATTTTAGAATCAGCATAGAAATGAAACATGAATAAAGAAAATTCTCAGAGGAGTCACTGAACAAAAGATGACATCACTGGAGTGCTGCAGACTTTCCTCAAAAACTCTCCACTGATGAAAAGAAATTTAGTGCTGAGTCATTAACAGCATCATAATTTCATCAGTACCGCAGACAATAACCAATAGTGACCAAGAGACTGTAATCTATATGAATCGGGTCAGTTTAAGTCTTCTGAAGAGATGTAATCACTTTAAATGATAAACAGATTTAATTTAGGATTTTACTTCCATATAAACAGTGATCAACATGCATACATAGAACCTATCAAATATGGAAAACAGAAGCTCTAACATGCTTGCTTGATGTGAGAATCATTGAGGTTTGTTGTTGTGCGTCAACTAAACATGTTTTAGCATCAAATATGCCCATGTGAGTTTCTGTTTATATTTTCTATACACTCTCAGAATAAAAAAGAAATTAAATCTGTTAATATACAGCAATTAAGGGTTGGTGGGAGAGAGTGACTAAATGATGACTGATTTTTCCCTAGATTCTCTATTACCTTAGAACATTGGAAATCGTCTTAAATATAAGACAAAAGCCCAAATTTAGACAAAGACTTTAGGTCCTGAATTCCAGACCAAAGCCATGTTTCAAGACCAAAACTTCAACTGAGCTGTAGGGATAAAAGAATGGTGCATTTTACTTGTGTCACAAAAGTTTCATCCATTACAGCAAAATGCATAATTAGATGTAGTCTTGACTCATAAGTGAATGGGGATGTAGTGTTATCATTAATAAAACTTTTTCTCCTTTGTTTTGAGCACTTGGGGTTGAATTTAGGTTTTCTTTCCATTTAATAAAGCTGTCGTATGGAATACAGTGACCTTTAGGATAAAGGGCTGAAACATGAGACAGACTAAATGTGAGAAGACTCTGCTACACTGAGTGAGCACTTTTTATAATTAGAGTCATAGAGATTGGTGTGAAAGCAAAGGGAGAGTTTGTTGAGTTGAATTAAGTTGTTCTCTCTGAAATGTGTTTGTGAACTCTTGGACAACCTTCAAGAAACATGACAGGTTTGATAAGACGCAATATGTTTAGTTGCAGCTAACTGGAACTAAAAGGAATGTGTCATTTCTGCACTACGAGAGGTACAAAACAGAATCACAGCCAGTGAGTTAGTCCCGTCACAAAGTCATGCTATTGGTTGACCTAGGTTCAAGTCATGCTATGTTGTTAGGTTCAAGACCAAGAGATCACTTTTTGGCTGGTTAGCAAAGCCCTGTTTTTTTGTGACCATATTCCTACACACCCACAAATACAATGTCAATCAAAAGTTTGGGATCTATACTTTACTCTTTTTTTAAAAGTATTTAAATGAAGAAGAAGATAATGTAAATTATTCCTGTGATTGCGAAGCTGAAGTTTCAGCATCATTACTCCAGTCTTCAGTGTCACATGATCCTTCAGAAACCATTCTAATATGCTGATTTGGTGCTCAAGTAACATTTCTTATTATTACAAATGAAAACGCCTGTGCTATTTTAAAAAACTGTGATATATGTGTTGTTACTTGAATAGAAGTCATCTTCCATACTTGAGCACTATCTAGTACTTAATATTTAAAGATAACATTAACAGGTGTTAATAAAAATACACAAAATGAAATATTTGTCTTAGTTAATTAGTTGATTAAAATAATAAAATTGACTCACATTGACATGTCTCCCTAATATGAGTATATTTTCAGTAAAATGACCATACACAGATTTTGTTTCTATGATTGTGCTTTAATAATGTGTATGTGTTTTTGTGCACATGTTTTTTCCACAGACTCTCTCTCTGTTGTGTGTGTGTGTGTGTGTGTGTGTTTTGGATTACATGCAGCAGATGCCTGATGCTCATTGTAAACACAAATAATCACAAGCAGCTGCCTCTCTGAGTCTCTGTGTGGCTGTGGGTGGCAAAAGTGTGTGTATGTGTGATGTTCTCTGTCTTGAGCACTCAATAATTCTACTGCGTGTTCCTCTGACCAGACAAACAGTGGGAGTGTGGGAGAGCACACTGCCTGTTAATACTTCCTTCTCCAATTTTGCTCTGAGCAAATCTTATATTCTGTATTAAGAGTTAATTTTGAGCTCAATTTTTTTCTTTTCTCAGCCATAGATCATCTCATCTCTCACAGCCAAAGACTGAAATTTGTATCCTCCCAAGTTCTTTTCATCTACATATCAAAATATCTGCGCCTTCATTTACTTTCCCCGAACGAGGCCCCAAAAGCCTTCAAGGGCCTCACCAAATAAGCCCTTTTTCCATCTCTCTTTTTATCCCTCTCTCTTCCCCACTGCGGTTGTTGATGCTTGTTTTGTGATTATTTCCATAAGGGAAGTAACTCAACAGTAAGCACATGGAGGCATCATTAATTTAATTAAAGGAGAAATGAGACTTCCGGTTTTCCATACTCCCCTCCCCCACCCCCTGCTGACGGGAATGTGGAAATTACTCCATGGTGTCTAAC
The DNA here is from genome assembly GCF_001515645.1 of Sinocyclocheilus grahami. Taxonomy (NCBI): domain Eukaryota; kingdom Metazoa; phylum Chordata; class Actinopteri; order Cypriniformes; family Cyprinidae; genus Sinocyclocheilus; species Sinocyclocheilus grahami. The sequence continues at coordinate 66,236 of NW_015505513.1, read as the reverse complement.
CACTACAAAGACCAGACCTAAACGCACAGACTAAACACCTAGACCACAGCTGCTTACTGGCAACGGCACCTTTGTCTGGGAAATAAAGCTACTGTTTTATATACGGCTGTCAGGCTGGAACACGTTAAATGCCTTTAATGGGGAAATTGAGAAAACAAATAGTCTTATCGTAGGTTAATATTTAATCTGAGATATTGTAGTGTGTGAGAAATAGAAGTGGGATCAGTGCTGTCAGGCCAGCAAATGCTTATCAGATGTATGTGTCACAGATAGAGTCTCTTCCTTTCTCACACACCTGCCGGTGGTCTCTGTCTCAGGGGAGGTTGGCCTGAGGAAAAGAGAGCTGCTGCGTTACTTACCTGCAGGGGTTACAGCACATGAGCAGACACTTTTATGGCTGAGATTAAAGTAGCAATAAAGAGGAAAGGGTTTCCAGTAACACTAGGAAAATCGGAAGCCTCATTTCTGTGTATAATTCATCTAACTTTTGAAGTTTTTTGTTTTTATTTTTTAATCTGTTGCATAGGCAAACCTACAGGAAAATGTAGATATTTAAACAAAAGGAGAGGATTTTGAGCAAACAGTAATTCTACTGAAATACCAAAATGCCTTAACATAATTGGTCACATTCCAAGAATAGGGTATAAAATAAGGCAGAATGAGTAACAAGGTTGCACGTATAACTAGACTGCAAATTTCAAATGGACTCAAAAGGGGATATCTAGTACCAAATGTTAGTTTATAGTTATTGATAAACTTGAGAGTTGTTTGAACATTTGAGAGTTGTTTGATAATTTTTCTTACAAAAACTTGGGTCGCTGAGCGAAATGTTTGAAAATAAGGAATTCAGTCTACACTATATTAATTATGAAGACATTAAGAAAATTAGAGATTTTTTACTGGTTGAAATGATGTTATAAATGTCACAGTTTAAGGAATGTTACTTTTTTTGTATTAGGGGAAATCATACCTTGCTGGGTTATGTGTGATATTTTTAAATCTGAAGGTTTTTTTTTTCATTCATTCATTTATTTATTTGTTTATTTATTCATTTATTTTAATATTTAAGCAATTGTTTTATTACAATGCAATGTCAAATTTGTGACATTGTTACATGATTTTAAATATTAGATGCAGTTGAAAAGGGATAAGACTGGACTCAGTCTCAAGTCCATCTTAAATCTGAGTCCAAAACCATATTTTATATGACTTGTCAAATCCAAGTCCAGGCCAAGTCCAAATACTCTTGAAAATATTGGCTTAGACTCAGACTTGAGACTTGAGTCTAGTTTTTTCCAGACTCCAGTATACAACAATCACTTTTGATAAGGGACAGGCCATAATAACAAATTTAGGGACACTTTGTATGTGTTTAAAATGTGCTGTTTTTGCTGATGTTTCTCGTTTGAATCCTTTCCAGGTGTTGTGTTGTTCTGTCGTTCTCCACATCATTTTACGCAACAGTTTCGTGCCCAATTTTGTACCAAGATCCCTGTTGTGTTTGGATTTATCCAGCCGAGTACTTGGCTCCTTCCCAGCCCTGTCATTAGACTTCTTTTGTTTCCTTTCCTCAGCGTTCACTTGTTTTGTTTCTCCTTTTTTATTAAACGCTAAATATTTATACAATTTGCAACTTCCTGTCAAAATCATTTGCACACCCACAATAGCTCGGACTCAAGTGCACAATGGCAACTGCTGCGGGGGGATATTTTAAAAATGGCGCACCTCCAATTTCTTTTAGCCCTGGGCTCTTTTGTTTTAGGTAAATAAAGATTGAAAGCTCTTTGTGAGTGATATCGGCCACCATGTGTTTGAGAAACTGGCCTCAGTGGCACTGCGGCGTTAACAGACGCTTGCGGATCGCATTGTTATTCTTTTTGCAGCAGAAGCTGAGACGTAGGCCCCTTGAGATACGGATGAACGGTGACGGATGTTGATGCATTTGGCTGAGTTCCAGTCTCATTCAAATGTGTCTTTTTGGATGCGGAGGGGCTTTAGTGTTTCCATGCCACTTTGGCCCTTTCCCGAATGCGCTTAGAAGGCCATATATTGCTCCTATCAGCATTTCCTAGCGTAATATGGCAGTTTAAATTCCACTTGAAAAGGCGAATGCGCGGATGGCACTGTCGTTTTGACTTTAAGAATATTAGTGACGCCTAAAGCGAAGAAGACGGAGCATGTTCTTGGCATGTGCTTGTGCTTGGCTCAGATCCCTTTTCCATCCATACATCAATCTCCTCGGCACTCAATGGCTTTCTTTGATCTTCCTTTCACTTCCTTTCTGTCGCCCGATCACCATGACTGATCTGCGTGTCATCTGTTTCATGAAAATCAGGGGCTTTTTTTCTCTCTCCGCCTCTGACTAAAAATGTCATGACGAAAGGAAGGAGAACTTTCATTTGTCTCTGTGGCAGAGAGGTGACCTCTGACCCCCAGAGCTGCCTGGTATTTGGTTGAAAAGCAGAGGGAGATGGAAGGTCTTGAAAACTATCACCTCCAAAGGGCTCATCATCTCCTGGCCTTCCTTCTCATCATCTGCCGCGAGTATCAACCCTAGTGAATCCATTACTACGAGGCCAACACAGTTCAGGAGCTTCTCTTAAGGCGACTGATGGGAAATGAAAAAGTCTTTGAGAGAGAAACTGCCGAAATGTCCTCTCTCTCTGTCTCTCTTTCATCCTTCGCTTTCAAAGTGGCGGCGGTGTATGGGCGGCCGCAGAGTGGCTGACTGTAACCTTACGCCCTGACCTGTTCAGTTGTGAGAGGATCTATTTCTTTTTTCTGCCGTTATTCCTCTCTGGAGAATATCCTCTCACATTCCTATAAAGCATAACACTGTTAGAGTGCTACGAGGGATTGGATCAGCACACTAAAACAAGCAAAACACCGGTCACACAGCAGGCGTATGTACTGCAGTCTTGCTGTCACGTAGCTTGTTGTGCTACAAATAGAGTGTGTGGTCTAATTTATCACGGGGTTGTTATGTATGAAGACGTTTGCAGCAGTCTGAGAAGCAGCTAATTGCTTTGAGGTACAGACTCCAGCAGCTCTTGTTATACTTGTAGACATGCTGTGCCATAATGGCACATCTTTAAAAGAGAGCTCTAACAAATTTCATAACGTGATGCATCATAATTTGGAACTATTTACAAGATGTTTTCCCTTACAGTGCTTCTTAGTATCCTCAAACTGTTGGTGCAGCATGTGTTATTTTAATGAGTTTATGCAGAAATACGTATTAGATTATAGTTATGGATGATTAATTAAGGTATAATTCTTTTCTGTACAGGTTTGGAACTTCCATTCATGATGATGCCACATCCCTTGATTCCAGTCAGTCTGCCTCCTGCCTCGGTCACTATGGCAATGAACCAGATGAACCATCTCAGCACTATTGCCAATATGGCAGCTGCTGCTCAGGTCCAGAGTGTCCCGTCCAGAATGGTGACGTCAGTTATAAAGGTACAAGGACACAAACTGTACATACAGTTCTTAAGAAATTTAAAGGGAAAGTTTACCCAAAAATGTACATTCTGTCATCAATTACGTTAATTAGTTTCATATTGTTCCAAACCCATGAAACTTTTGTTCATCTTTGATAGAGAAATAAGGTATTTTAAAACCTGAGAGATTTCTGTTCCTTCACCTATACGGAAATGTGATATATGACATGTATTGGCCTATATCAAGCGTGAAATATGTTAACTATAAGGCCATATATAATTTTCACATACGTACGTTCTCTGGGTGAATATATAGGTTTATATAGGTTTGTCTTTTATATTTACTTATTTAGTACCAACATGTATTGAGGGGTTTTAGATGGATATGACAAATATGTCCTAAAATGTTTTACACATACATAAACATACATATTTACTGGCTATATATATATATATATATATATATATATACGTATATGGAATTGTTTCAGTTTCTAATAGGTTCCATATATGTTTCTACTTCGTACTTTACACTATATTTCATACATGAAAATTTAACTTATGTACATTTGCTTGTCAAGCTATTTAGTCCCAGTCTTCTTAAGAGACATGATTGCTTCATAAAATGAACAGATTTAAATTATGCTTTTATTCACAGAATAAACATTGATCAGCACACATATATAGAGCACATAAAAGCAAATAAAGGTCAAATGTGCTTGTGTCACACGCGAGAACAAACCTCAAAAATATGTTCATCAATTTTTTGTGGATTTTTTAAAATCAAGAATTATAACACATTTTTCATACAAGAACACCTCACAGTGACCATAGTGACTGAAATGTTATTTGGAGTGTAGTGCACTAGTTGTTTAGACTACGTTTGTGGTGCTTTTATAGTGCTTGCAGTATAAAATAAAATTATAAATTGAATGGAAAAGATCAATGAAAAAATCCTTCTTTTTTTTCCTGTATTCCACAAAAAATAAAATAAAAGCATTCTGGTTTGGAATGAATAAAAGTGAATAAATAATGAACGATTTTGTTAACACTTTACAATAAAGTTCCATTTGTTAACTATATTTAATACATTAATTAACATTAACTAAGAATGAGCAATACATTTGTTAAATTATTTATTAATCTTTGTTAATGGTAGTTAATAAAAATACAACTGTTAGTCCATGTTAGCTCAGGTCCATTAAATAACTTTAACAGATACAACTTTTGATTTGAATAATGTATTAGGAAATGTTGGGCTCAATCAACATGAAGATTTTTCATCGTTAGTTTATGTTAATTAATGTAGTTAACAAACAAATGGAACCTTCATGTAAAATGTTACCCAGATCTGTTCATGTTTTGAGTGAAGTATTGGCATAAAAGAAAAATCTATAATTTTGACCCATACAATGTATTTTTGGCTATTGCTACAAATATTCCTCAGCGACTTAAAGGGTTAGGTCACCCAAAAATGAAAATTAGCCCAAAATCCAGTCAGAGTTATATTAAAAATGGTCTTTGATCTTTCAAGCTGTTTCATGGCACTCAGTGGGTGTTGCATGCATCAGTCCAAAAACACTTAATTAAAATGCGCCCATCCATAAAAAAAAAGTGTCTCACACAGCTCTGGGGGGTGGTGAACAAAGGCCTTCTGTATCGAATCGATGCTATTTTTTAAGAAAAATATCCATATTCAAAATGTAATAATCACTTGAATGTGGCTTGCGCTCACTGTTGTACACTGGAAGCAGTTCCGGAGTAATGACGTATGAGGTCAGCTTTGCGCATGCGCCGCTCAGAAGTGACGCTCACGGAAGCGCAGGAGAGAGATAAAAACAAAACAATGGTCACTAATTAGAAGTACAAAACGAGGATTTGTAAAGAAGAATGTCAGAGGATTTCGATATAAGCCAAGAGAAGAACAATGAGGAAATTGTGCTGACTACTGAAAAGCCAAAAGGTTTTCCTTTGCTAAAGTAAGGAAACTTTGCTTCCTTTGCTCCTGTTAACAAACGTTGGTTTTCACGAGACTCACTGGCGCATGCGCAACGCTGACCTCATAGGACATCCGCCCAGAACTGCTTCCAGTGTACAACAGTGAGCGCAAGCTAGATTAAAGTGATTATTACATTTTGAATATGGATATTTTTCTTACAAAAACGCATAGATTCGCTACAGAAGGCCTTTGTTCACCTGTGAGACACTTTTTTGTTTATGGATGGGCACATTTTATTTAACTTCTTTTGGACTGATAAATGCAACATTCGCTGAGTGCCATGAAACAGACAATTTTTGGATTTGTCTGAAAGAAGAAAGTCATATACACCTAGGATGAATTGGGGAGTAATTTATGGGCTAATTTTCATTTTTGGGTGAACTAACCCTTTAAAACTGGTTTTGTGGTCCAGGGTCACATATTTCTTCTTCACACAGTGTACTATTTAGAACAGTATTTAAATTTCACAGCAGAGAAAGTTCTTCTGCAATTATTTAGAATTTATTACAGTTTTATCTCAAATATATGACAGATTATAATGACTAATGTTTGTGTTCACTATCAGGAGCGAGTTCCAGACAGCCCGTCACCTGTCCCCTCTTTGGATGATGGCCGCAGGTCAGGGAGCCACTTATCCTCCAGACAGAGCAGCAGCGTGTCCAGCTCTCCTGCGCTCACAGAGAGCTCTTCTGACCGGCCGCGTACGTCTGCTTGACTAATAAAAGTCTTGTCTTTTGTTTTATTCCTCAATGTCTTATTACAAAGTCTACATTGCATATAACTTCAAGATTTTAGTTGTCATTGGAGTCATGTTCGCTGTAATAATATGTATACTTCTACATTTTCATTTCTGCCTGTATCCTCTCATATGGCTTAAACCAAACGTACTATTTCAGCAGAGTTTGATCCCTGAGCACTTAGCACTATGCTCTCACGATAATGTGAAGCTACACATATAACCTTACAAATGTGCTTTTAGAATTAAGAATAAGGTGATATCACAGAATCTACTAAAAGCAAAGCCATCAGAGCAGTTCATGTGCTTTGCTTTAACCGGAACTAAAACTATGCAATTACAGATAATGCTCTCTACTTTTTTCAGTCTGTGATCAGAGACATTATAAATCTTACCCAAGATATCGGATGTCAGTGGTATGATATAATTTGGAAGCAGTATGTGTTTTAAATCCTATTTTTGACCAAACTTAAGTTCAAATCTTGTAATCTTTTTTTAGGCTTTTTGAGATAATATTATCTAATTTTATTTTGTTAAGAGTTTTTAAAGCTTTTTCAGTACAAGATATGAGTGAGCCTTTCATTATTGAATTAAAACATCACACACTTCCATTCAAAAGTTTGGGATCGGTATGATTTTTTAATGTTTTTGAAAGAAGTAATATGCATGCCAAGGCTCTGTTTATTTGATCATAATTAGTATTGAAAACAATACTATCGTGAAATATTATTCTAATTTAAACTAAATGTTTTCTACTGTATTTGAATATATTGTAGTTTATGATGCAAAGCTGAATTTTCAGCAGCCATTACTCCAGTCTTCAGTGTCTCATGATCCTTCAGAAATCATTGTAATATGCTGATTTGCTGCTCAAGAAACCTTCCTTATGTTAAAAACTACTTCATATTTTTGTGGAAATCTTTTATAACATTATAAAAGTCTTTTCTCTCACTGTTGATTAATGTAATGCATCCTTGCTGAATAAAAAAACTTTTAAATGTTAATGTACATTTTCACAAAAACATATACAGTAAATTTAAAACTGTATTGAACAAATGTTATACCTACTACAGTACAATGGAACATTGGGCTTCACTGGTCAGTCTTTTGTTTGTAAAATCTGTTTATATGCCCCTCCTTTCCCTTTAGATTTACTTCAGAATGGTCTTTCTCTTGGCCACGCCTTGTTGGGCCTGTCTCCAAGTGCACCACCAGGACCAAAAGAGGGGGATCTGGCAACCCATGACACAGGCCATGTAACAAAGAGGGCTTCTACAGAAAAAGGTTAGATGCCGGTAATATTGCATGCTGTGTTGAATAGAATTTGCAAGGGAAAGCCATTCTACTTCTAAATATATCCTATTATATCATTCTAAATACATCCTATTGAATAATATTTTATTACTTTTATTAAATAGCATCATGAGATGTCAAAGTTTACAAACATTATCTTTTGTCGTAATAAAACATGGCTGTTTTATCATATTTTACTGATTATACAGATTGTATGCATTAGAAAATAATTACTTAGGTTCCTCTAGTCTGAGACTGGGGAACAACCCAGATTATGACCGTTTAAACCGTACAAAAGTGCTCACTACATTACAGTTCAACAAGGTCAAAACATTTAGCAGTGACTGCACTTTTACGGTTCTTCTATGTTATAAAAACACGTTTAGAATTACATAACAGAAAAAAAAAATGTCATGGAAAATGCAAGCATTTTTCCCAAACAGATTTAAAATTGTGTCTAATATTTTTCCTTTAGCTTAGCAGATCATTTATCAGCAGTGGTTTAGATTGACTGCAGGAAGTGATTGCTGATTCCGCTGATGTGTCACCTAATACTCAGTATATTTCATTTCTATTCATACATTAGTCTTGATGTGCATGCATATTCTGAGAAATCAATGAATACTCACACTCACGTTCTTTGAAAATGATCCATAGAAGTCGAAACGGCATGGTACTGTTTTGAAGGATCATGTGACACTGAAGACTGGAGTAGTGATGCTGAAAATTCAGTTTTGCATTCCAGGAATAAATTAGAGTACATTTAAAATATATTCACATAGATAACAGTTATTTTAAAGTGTAATAATATCTCACAATATTACTGTTTTTACTGTATTTTTTATCAAATAAAATGCAGGCTTGGTAACCAAAAGATAGCTCTTTTAAAAACATTAAAAAATCTTCCGACCCCCAAAGTTTTGAACCGTAGTGTACAGTATTTCTGGTGAAATACACCCATTAGTGTTAATCGCATCAACAAAATTACTGAAGATATTGTTAAAAAAAAATTGGGGATTTGTTAAGGATAAATGCAAATCATGATGCTATATCTGAGTTATTGTAATTAAAATATACTGATAATGATAATATAAAAACAGCAATATATAAATAACGGCAATATGCATTTACAATATGTTTTGAAGAATAAAAAGGATATTTTTGTCAAATGTCAAGACTATGACTAAAGCAAAGAATAAAATAAACACTACCCATTTGAATTCATGTCAGTGGCAGTCGACTGAATGATGCACAACGTTTGTTTAGTCTGAATTCACAGCTACTTCAGAAAGTCTATCAATGCAGAAAGATGCATTTTTAGAACCAAATAGTTTAGTTTTGGCATCAACCAGCAGGGTCTAATGGGGCTATGCTAACCAGCAAAACTCTTTACCACATTAACACATTAGATTCAGTTTGAAAGCATAGTGATGGTTTGCTCTTGTTATTGGGTGAATGGACTACATAGAAATGGCATCATGATGTCAAATTCGAGTGTGGAAATCCAAAGCCAAATGCTTCTTGAGCACGATAGTCTTTATTTTTGTTCAAAAATACAATTCACAAAAGGCTGCATAAATTCGAACAGTCAAGCTCACCGTCATAAAAACTATGTCCTGTCCTTTAACAAGTTTTGATTTTGAAGTTAGCCCCTTGGCACCAATTCCAGGCCTGCTGAGCTCTTGTGAAGTTTCGTTTCGAATTTTATGCATGCTGATTTTACGAAACTTCAAAAGTCAATGGCTCTTCCTTTGTAGAACATCATTCTAGACTCTCAGTCACTGCCAGGACTCCTTTACCAGTTACTAGACTGAAGGATAACTTCCACCTTCATGTTCCTGGAATTAATCTTTAGGGGCAGCACTGAAAGTGTGAAGATCAGAAGTTGTATCTCTTCTTTATGGCTTGTCAAAGTCTGAAAAGTTCAAAGACGAGTCCTTTATCCGCCTTGGAGCTTTTCAACCTTCATTCATTCTCTGCTCGCTCTCTTATGCTGACTGTGGAGGGCTTTAGCGGTGGACGCAGAAGTTCATTAGCCCAGGGAATCCAAAACAAGAGGGGAAAAAAGTGACCTTGGTTGAGGAGATACACTTATGATCTAACAGGCTGCCAGTATTTTTTGCTGGAAAGCAAGTGCACACACCCTAATAATTCAATGGAGGATCAATCAGATTTGAAGGCACAGGGAGAGATGGAGAAGAGAAAAGAGAGTAGTGCTAACTCAGCAATGATTGTCCCTCCGGGGCACCGTAGTTCAGCGGCACGGCGCAAGCTTCCTCCCGCTGAGTGCTCCGGCGGCCAACACTAATCACATTCCAGCAGACACCATGCTTTTAGGAACCCTAGAGTAGAGGGAAGGAGATCGGCAGTCGACGGTGAGCGAGAGCTGGCCGAAGTGGGAGACCGATTGTTTTCCTCTTTGAAACACCTTGAATGTGACAGAGACATCTCTCTTCTGCCAAGATGTGAAGATCAGATAGTGTGAGATTAAGATGCTTTGGTCAGCTAAGTGAATCCGCAGAGATAAGGGAGGGGTGAGTAAATCTAATCGGACCTTATCAGGCACAAGGGAAGGTGAGATTTTGAGCACCTACTTGTTTAAATGGATCCTGAGGTATATATATACTTTAAATACAGTATGGGCAAAGAGCTGGGCTAATGCATTTTTTAAAGCGAAGGACATTCAAGAACAAAAATACAAGAGATGCTTGGGGTTAAATGATGAGTCTTCCATTTAAGGAATGGAGGCCACTGTGCTCTTGGGAACCTTAAGTGCAGCAGAAATTTTTGACCTCATGGCAGTTTTTTTGACCTCATGATTTTCATTTGCTCTGACATGCACTGTGAGCTGTAAGGTCTTATATAGACAGGTGTGTGGCTTTCCTAATCAAGTCCAATCAGTATAATCAAACACAGCTGGACTCAAATGAAGGTGTAGAACCATCTCAAGGATGATCAGAAGAAATGGACAGCACCTGAGTTAAATATAAGAGTGTCACAGCAAAGGGTCTGAATACTTAGGACCATGTGATATTTCAGTTTTTCTTTTTTAATAAATCTGCAAAAATGTCAATAATTCTCTGTTTTTCTGTCAATATGGGGTGCTGTGTGTACATTAATGAGGAAAAAAAATTAACTTAAATGATTTTAGCAAATGGCTGCAATATAACAAAGAGTGAAAAATTTAAGGGGGTCTGAATACTTTCCGTACCCACTGTATATAAGGAAATGGGATGTACAGAAAGAAATAGATACAGACAGAACAATAGACTGACTGAAAGACTAGGAAAGATGTATAAACTTCAGTAAGGCTACTCAGTTTACCTGTGACATCATCTACAGACTGGTTGTGTATGATCTCACCACCCCAAAAATGAAAATGTTATCATCTTTTAATCACCCCCATGTCATTCCAAACCTGTGACATACTGTCTTCAGTGGAACACATGAAGACATTTTACAAAAGAATGTGGACTGAGCTTAAAAAATGAAAAAAAAAAAGCTTTACATCACAGGAATAAAGTACATTTTACAATATGTTTACATAGAAAACTGTTATTTTAAATTATAAAAATGTTTCACAATACAGTATTACTGTATTTTTCATTTATAAATGCAGCCTTGGTGAGCAGAAGAGACTTCTTTCAAAAACATTTTTAAAAAATCTTACAGACTCCAAATTTCTGAACTTTTGTGTACTCATTGAGTCTTTGCATCCAAACACTAACTTTGAGTATGGAACAGACCAAAGTTTAAATTGTTCTTCACCTCAAAACACATGACATGCAGGGAAAACATAATGGCCATAAATTAATCATTTGTTCTTTAGGCAATTTATTAATTTAGTTCAATTGTGGCCACATTGTACTAATTTGTTTCAATCGTTTTAATTTAGTTCAATCATGGCCACAATTGAACTAAAAAGTGAACATATTATTAGGTTATTTTATTCATTTTGGTGCAGTTTTCACATGAAATGTGTACATTTTCAAAACTCTTGCAAGAATCCAAACTGATCACACTTGTAACACAGCTAGTCAATCTTTTAAAACCTAACTTATGTAACTGACATAAAATCCATAGTGTCATCAAAAGCTATGATATGACACTGCCATGAGGTTTCATGCTAAAACAGAGTTTACTGCCAATAAAGTAAATGTTGTCACTGTATCATATGAGTCTATATACCCTTTCAGGGTGACTCACAGTAATTTGCCAGTCTCTACCATGGCCTCTGTTTACAGTCCCACATGGCATACTGTAATGTAAAATTCTGTATTTGATGCCATCTGTCTTCCTCCTCTGGATGCGTCTCTGATCTATCTGACGGACGCATATTTATTGATAGTTTCATCTCTCTTGTACGCAATCTTACTCTATGCTTTATGTTCTCTCTCTCTCTCTCTCTTTCTGTTTACATTGCTTATACTGCAACAATAATTCATTATACTTTCTGGGAATGAAATGTTTACATAGATTAAACTTATTTTGTCTGTGAAAAGGATACTCTGTGATTTTGTGTTTTGCATTAATGCAATTGAAGGCATGCTGAACAAAATGCATTTTTGATGAAAACCAATTAATTAAACAACAAATTAAATCTTTTAAAAAGGTGTCATATTATGCTTCTGAACAATTATGGAATTGCTATTTACTGTAACATAATCAGGCCCATACAGTCAGATTACTTTATAATGCCATAAATGGTGCAGTGAAATAATTAAAGGGACAATCCCTCTGGAGAATTTGCTAAAGGGAACAATGGCGAGAACATGCCTTGCTACCTGTCAAACCATCAACCTTTCAACCTGAGTTTTAACACTTACATCACACAATAACAAATGTATTAAACAGAAACTTTTATCATTGCAGTGGAACATGTCCAGTTGTCTATATGTAGTCAATCTCCGGATATAGTTTAACAACCCTAATGATTTTGAAGTTATTCTTTTCGGTGCAGACTTGCTATAGCAGTTCAATAATTTTGAACTTGCATGCCCTACCCTACAGTATATAATTGTAATGCCAACGCCATATGGCAGTACAGTATTATGCTAATAGATCAGCTGTGTTAGAACAGAAAGTCACCTTTCTTTGACTTCCCTGCTGACATTTTTTATTAGCATACACAGGGCTGGTTATTACCACTACAGAACTGTGGATACCTGCGTAAACCCCATGCTTTAATACAGCCTTACAAAACGAACAGAGTCCATCTGGTCTCACTGTGAAAATGTATTAAAACAGCTTTGATAGGTGCAGTAGTGGAGCCCTAGGCTAAAGAAATAGTCTAATATTTTTCATTTATTTTGCTGGAGAAACCCTATAGGTGTAGGTATAAAAAACCTCAATCTTGGCCAGCTTGTATATTTACATTGGTAAGTATTTCTGCAATTTAAAAAAAAAAATGGTTACCTTAAAATGACATAAAAATGAACTCATTTAATTTAGGTCAAAAATATAATTTATACTACAAAAGTGTTGTGCTGTCACTGTTGGTCTGCATCTGTGGTGTGAATTGACCTTAAGATAAAGAATTACAGTCCATTATTTGTTAATTAAACAGAATTCTGCTGTCAAATTGTCATGATTTCAAATTTCATAAATGGCAGCTATTTATATTAGGTGTAAAAACATGTAAATAGTGTAAGTAAAAAAATAAATAAAAAACAGTGGTAAATACTGTCCACATCAGGTATAAATAGCAACAAATAGCATCTTGTTTAGATAAAGTGCAAATACTAATTTAAAGAAATTTATAATTTTTATTCATCAAGGATCAACTGATCAAAAGTGACAGTAAATACTTCTACTTTGTACCATAAATTCAAATCAATGCTTTTTTAAAACATTTTATCAAAGAATCATGAAAAAAATTAAATATCATGGTTTCCACAAAAATATTAAGCTATTAAATATTAATCAGCATATTAGAATGATTTCTGAAGGATCGTGTTGAAATAAAGTGTTTAAAAATATATTGCAATAGGAAATAGTTATTTTAAATTGTAATAACGTTTAACAATATTACTGTTTTTACTGTATTTTTAATCAAATGAATGCAACCTTCATGTGCATACGAGACTTCTCACTGAGAATCCCACTGACCTCAAACTTTTAACTGATAATACATAAATAGCATATGCTATTTTTACTGAAGTTGTTTTTTTTTTAGCATTGATAGGCAGAGTTAGTAAAAACAGCCATGGTTGCCTGTTTGTGTTCTTAAATACACTGCCGGGAATAATACAGCAATGTGCATATAATTGATTTAGTACTGAATATCAGACTGTAATTTTCCACCAAATTAAGATAAAAATCAAAAATTAAAATATGAAATGATGTGTGATTCATAAAGATTAAACCAAGGTTAATTAAAGATTAAGATCATATTGGTAAAGTGGCAGAGATGAGAGATGAGAGGAGGAGTAAGATGAAATCGCCCGATCGAGACTGTTAGTTCTGGATAGTAGCAGGAGGACCCATACATTAGCAAACTCTTTGAAGTGAGTGACAATGACAAGATCAAGGCTTCAGCCTGATCAAAAACAATGGATCTGCAGCCTCTTCCTGTGCTTGAAGTGCTTTGGTCAGTGCTCTCAGGTTTTTCTTCGTTTTAAGCCGTCTGATGACATGGGATTGTTGTAATGGAGAAGTTATTGTCACAAAGGGATACACAAGAAAGTTTTTTTGAGAATCCTCTATATCTCAGCTTTATATATCTCTTATAATATTGGCCAATATTACAAAAGACACAGTGCTGCTCTTGAGTCACCAGTAATATGTTACAGGCACAATATGTAATTTTTTGCCACTAGAGGGCGCGTATTCAAAACAAACAAAGAAACAAAGGCGTAGTTTGATGACGCAGTGACTGAGTGTGGAATCATGGGAGTTGTGGTCTTCATCCCCACAGCCGAAGCAATCCGATGGGACTCGGGCAGAAATCCTGTTCATGGATGAGCTAATGATTTATTAACGTAGTAGAATGAAGCAGGGTGAGGCTGAAAGCCGGCGAAGCTAAACGAGGCCGCTGAACGAGCGCGACACACGGCTCGAAAGCAGCGGAGCTTTTATTATGCCACAGTCGACCGCTTCCGCTCCTTCCGGAAAGCAGCGGAAGTAAGCAGCGCTGTTTTATCATACTAGATACATTTGAACGTTCTGTTATAATGCTACTCTGTGCGGTCGTCACCGGTCTATTAAAGAGCACAACATATTAAAGCGGTGTTTCCATGTTTACTACAAAACAAAACCTGGAAATCGAGGGGTTATAATGTCATTAGCAGGTGACACAGTGACACTATGGACACGGTCCGTGTCACTAGTTAAAATTGCTTATTTCTCTGGATTTAAACATTCTTCGAAACATTTGGGATAATGTAAGTACTGTAAGTACTTAACAGTAAGTAACTGTTCTAGTGGTTTTTGGATATTTTAATACATTTTTTTTACATATTGTGCCTTTAAATACCGCTGTGACTAAAAGCTGAGAACAGATTTAGAGCCATTAGATAGTGGGAGGAAGTTAAACCAGATTTATTTCCAGACCACAAACCAGTGTGTAGTGGCTCATTGAAAGTAAATTGATTTAACTAAAGACATTGCTGATTCTCCACAGCTGAATGGACTGAAATATAAAGAAAGAAATATTCACAGAGTGCACTAGAAAAAAAGTATCATTGATGTGTAATGAGTATGACCTTGAATCATTAGGATGCTAGCGTTCTGCTCTCAAGACTCTCTCAAGAATGTGGAGAATCAGTGTGATTTCAGAGAAGAACTAAAACATACTTGAAATATGGAGAACTTGCAAACGTGTTTTCCAAAATATCTACACATTTGTGAATATTTGTGAACAAAAATAAGTGTTTTCACTTAAAGCTGCATTTAAAAATACAGAAAAAAGGTAAAATTGTGAAATATTATTCCGATTTAAAAATAACTGTTATATATTGTAATATATTTTAAAATGTAGTTAATTCCTGTGATGAAAAGCTGAGTTCTAAAATGCTGATTTGCTGCTCAAGAAACATTTATTATTATTATTGTCAATGTTGAAAACTGTTGTGCTGCTTCATATTTTGTGGTAGACTGTTTTTCAAGATTCTTTGATAAATAGAAAGTTAAAAAAAGAACAGCATTTATATAGAATAGAAATATATGTAATGATCAATTAATTGCATCCTCGCTGAAGTATTAAAAAGTATTAAAATGGAAAGTATTTAAAAAATCTGGTCACACTTTATTTTAAAGGAGACATATCATGCCTCTTTTTACAATATGTAACATGAGTCTCTGGTGTCCCCAGAATGTGTCTGTGAAGTTTCAGCTCAAAATACTCCACAGATCATTTATTATATAATTTTGAAAATGCCTATTTTGAGTGGAAGCAGAAACACGCTGTTTTTCGAGCCTGTTTCTTTAAATGCAAATGAGCTGCTGCTCCACGCCCCCTTTTCCAGAATTGAGCTGCGCCATTACAGCTCAGACCTGCTAAAATCATCTGTTTTGGTTCTGATTATCATGTTTATTGTGCTGAAATCATGCTTTTTAAACCATATGAGTTTAAGCCTCTGATATACAGTTTTCTGAGTGCACACATCCGAAGCACACGGACAGAAAGCGGCTGTCACAGCATGTGAGTAGCCTACTAAACTAAGTTCTCATTCACACACAAGTTTACGTAAAAAAACACACGTGTTAGAAAAAACAGTCGGTTATGTCTGTGAAGGTAAACTGCTGGGAAATAAATTGCATATTTATTTAAGATCTGTGTGGCAGCAGCAAAATACATTAAATAAATCAATAAATCCACTGCTCTCTTGTGTCCTCTGAGGCTGGGACTCTAAATAGTGTTCTGTGCTCGTCTGTGCAGCCAAAGACAGAAGAGTAGCATGTTTTGCTCAAACTTTCGCCATGGCATTAGAACTAGTACACCATTGTCGCTTGCGAAAACCCAATAACGGCGCCGTGGGTGTAAACTTACAGATTAAGGGGCGGTAATATTATAATGAGATCCCTTTGCCACGTCACCATGACGCGCTCGTTTTCTCAGACACTTGCAGAAAAAGGCTTCCCAAAACAAAGTTACTGGGTTAATCTTTTTCACGTTTCCTTGGTTGGTAGATGCACTGGGGACCTGACTGTAGCACTTAAAACCTGGAAAAGTCAGATTTTCATGATATGTCACCTTTAAGGTCCAATTCTTGCGAATAACAAACCATTAACTATGACTGTTTTCTCAATAAACTCCTAAATTGGCTGCTTATTAATAGTTAGTAAGGTAGTGGTTAAATTTAGGTATTGGGTAGGATTAGGGATGTAGAATATGTTCATGCAGAATATGTGCTTTATAAGTACTAATAAACAGCCAATATGTTAATAATAGGCATGCTAATAAGCAACTAGTTAGTACTGAGAATTGGTTCCTATACTATAATGTTGCCAGAAATCTGACTAACCACAAATTTGTTATTTAAAGGTTATTAATGTGCTGTTTTTTTTATAATGACAGAAGAAAATGTCTTGTGTACACCGACATCTCGAGACAGCTATGAGCGAGTGTCTCATTCTGGGCCAACATTACCGCCAGGATTCCCTGCTCCACTGCTCTTTCCTGAAGGCCTGTCCTCCATAGAAACCCTTCTCACCAATATACAGGTATATAAAATTTCAAAATATTTAGTGTAAAGATTCACACTGCAAATCTGAAGCCCATTTCCTCTCTTCCAGGGTCTGTTAAAGGTGGCTATCGATAATGCACGGGCACAAGAGAAGCAGGTCCAGCTGGAGCGCACAGAGCTGAAGATGGAGCTGTACAGAGAGAGAGAGCTGCGAGAGACGCTGGAGAGACAGCTCTGCGTCGAGCAGAAAAACAGAGGTGATTATTAGCTAATCTGAGAACAGTCTGCACACAATGCTTTGTTTAAGAAGTGGGTTTCTCTGCAGACCCCTGCTCAGGTCAGATCTGAGTGTCCCAGTGAGCACATGTACACTACCAAGGCTTTTATTCAGCAAAGATGCTTTAATTTGATTGACTTCAAAAGTGACAGTTAAGTATTTCTCAAATAAATGCTGTTCTTTTGGACTTTAAATGCAGAATTAATTTGAATGAACCTGAATTAATTTATCATGGTTCATGTGACACATTAAAAAATCTAGTAACTTTAGATTAGGAAATAGATATTCGCAATTAACTAAGAGTTTTCTCTCAATAAACTCCTAATTTGCTGTTTATTAATAGTTAGTTAAGGTAGTTGTTAAGTTTAGGTATGGGATCTACAGTAAAATATGGTTATGCAGAAAAAGGCATTAATGTGTGCTTTATAAGTACTAATAAACAACTATGATTGTACTATGCATGCTAATAACCAACTAGTTAATAGTGAGAACTGGTCCCTAAAATTAAGTGTTACAAAAAATATATTTTTATTTAAAAAAAAAAAATTTTTGTTTGTCACCAAGATGTATATTCTGTGTGTTAAACTCTTCTGATTAGCAATACATTGTTACATATCCCATTTCATAAGTCAGTTGGACATTTGACTATTTTTGATGTTTAAAGGAATAGTTCACCTAAAAATGCTTTTACTGTGTTTTACATCTGTGTTTCAACAGCATATGTGTAACATGAGGATAAATAATTAACTGAGCTTTCACTTTTGAGTGAACTGTTCCTTTAACATTTAGAATGTAGGTAAATGTGGGTCGGGGACATATTGCTGTTTTTAATTTATTTAATAAAAATGAATTAGTATTAATTTATTTAAATGAAGAATACAATTCATACATACATTGACAAAAGTTTGCATAAAATTAGTCTTGCACAAAAAATGCAGGAAAAAAGTCCATACGTTTCCTATAATAAATCAGATAATTTGACCTGTTTATGACAATGCAAAGTTAGTTCAAGTTGTAGCATGTCATGTGGTGCAACTTTCCAAAAATATGAACTAATAATTCATGATATTTGAATTAAAAAAGTATTGTTTATTTTTATTTTTTTACTTGAAAAATATATTTCAAATGTAAATGATTTAATGAGTAAGATTCAGTGAGCATTCACATGTATTCAGGGTGTAAGGCAAATGCAAATTACTTTTAAACACCACATATCCACAAAAATACAGTATAAACTTTTCTTCAAAATGGTATAAATGCTTTCCAATCCACATGAAACTTGAAACAAAATTTGCATATATTTTGAATGCATTTCTAAAAACCTAGTACCTTTCTTCATGGACATTCTTTTTTTTATCAGTGTTTGCTAGACGTTTGTGCAAAACAGAACACAATGCCATGGCAACACACATGTGCTATCAGCAAGTTTTCATGTTCACTATGCATGACTGATGATTGACAGATGTCTGCAAGATAAGCTGTTGCAAATTTAGTGATTCCACTCAAAATAAGGATTTAACAGGAAAAAGAGGTCTGTGCTTTCACATTTGAAATTGTATCTGCATTGAAAGAAGAGCTCATCTTCAGTTACATGTAATGTTGTCGGCCCACATCACAAAAACAAGTAAAACAGGTTCTCACATCTAACTGTCCATCACTTGAGCTTTCACATCATGTTTCCTAACAAATAAATTTACACTCAGTTTAATCTCTTAATCTTCTGTTCTCCAGAATGTACATACAGTCGTAGTCTACATAAATCAGAAACCTCCGAGACAGCTGTCATAAAATGGCGGAATCATTAAAAAAGGTGACAGGGCAACATGCACCATTAATGAATGTTGTTTAATTAGAGAGCCCCTCATCTCATATTCTCCTGTCGCCCGCATTGTGCTCCAGATAGTCATGTTACTGCAAATTCAGCACTTTCCTTCAGCCGCACACACACATACACGACACTGAGAATTACCCTTTGTAATTACAAGTACATATTATGATATTAGTGTGAATGATTTATTATCAGCGTAAACAGAATTGCCGTGTTAATATTCGCCGCATCACATTTGATGAGGATAATGAATCTCCTGCATAATTCATCAAATCACCTGGCTCTTCCATTAGTGAGAGATGTCTTTATACTCCAGCCAACTGACTTCGAATCGGTTTCTGTGTTTTATACCCAGTGGTCAGAGAACAGATTAAGAAGAAGAAGGTGGTTGGTCCTAGATCACTCACAGAGGAAAGACTCGCATCTATCAGACAGAAAGCGTTTTTTTGTTTTGTTTTGGGGGGTGTTTTCTGCTGACTGTGCTGTCTGAATTAAGCTCTTACTGCAAACTGGAAAATTAACATGTTCCACTGGGCTCCAGCCTAGTTTCACATTAGATGTGTGTTATATCAAACACAGTATTTAGTGAAAGGCTGAATAAGGGCATGTGGAACAGCTTTTCATAGTTTGCTATAATTACTGTTTGCTGTGATGTGGGATTTGATGTAATAATATTTCAATTATACAGTAGCATAAAGATTTCAAAGTCATTTTTCAAAGTTTAATGCAATAGCTATATAAGATATAGTAGATATAATACTATGAAACACACTACTGTTCAAACGTTTGGGGTTAAGTTCTTTTTTTATGTAAATTAATATTTTTATTAGTGTATTTTAGTTTTAATTTTAATTAAAGACCTTTATAACATTTTAAAACATTTCTATTTCAAATAAAAACTGTGCTTTTGAACTTCAATTCATCAAAAAAGTATCACGGTTTCCACAAAAAATATGAAGCAGCACAACCGTTTTCAACACTGATAATAATAAGAAATGTTTCTTGAGCAGCAAATCAACATATTTGACTGATTTCTGAAGGATCATGGAATGATGGCAGCTTTGCATCACAGGAATAAAGTACATTTTACAGCATATTACAATAGACAACAGTTATTTAAAACTGTAATAATATTTCACCTTTTTACTGTATTTCTTGTCAAGTAAATGCAGCATTTGCATATGATACTTCTTTAAAAACATTTTAAAAAATCTTAACATTTCCAAATTTTTGAACAGTAGTGTACATTCTTATTAGTTAATATTCTTATGTGCTTTTCTCAGCACTCATCCAGAAGCGGCTGAAGAAAGAGAAGAAGACCAAGAGGAAACTGCAGGAGGCTCTGGAGGTCGAGTCCAAGAGAAGAGACCAGGCCGAGCAGAACCTACAGCGGACGGCCTGCAGTGAGAGATCACCCACTCAAAACGGTTAGAAAGCACATCACATGACCACCACCCTTACCATTACAATCCCAGGTCTCCCAGGAAAGCCATGTGATGTGTAGTTACCGTTTTGACAGCTAAATAGATTATTATTTAGTATTATACAGTATTATACACTTTAAAATGTGTTTTATTGGTATTTGAAGAGTAAAAACAGACACATAAAGGAGACATATTATGCCCCTTTTTACAATATGTAATATAAGTCTCTGGTGTCTCCAGAATGTGTCTGAAGTTTCAGCTCAAAATACTCCACAGATCATTTGTTATAACATTTTGAAAATGCCTATTTTGAGTGGAAGCTGTTTTTCGGGCCTGTCTCTTTAAATGCAAATTAGTTGCTGCTCCCCGCCCCCTTTTCCAGAATAGAGCTGCGCCATTACAGCTCGTACCTGCTAAAAACATCTGTTTTGGTTCTGATTAGGGGTGTGCGATATTGACAAAAAAAT
>NW_015505513.1:26435-44692 GCF_001515645.1 Sinocyclocheilus grahami | reverse complement strand
AAAAAAATCGAATTAAAACCACCAGCAGGTGGCAGCAAATCACTGTTAATAAGTGAGTCATTGCGATTGAACCGAATCATTTAAAAGGTTGATTCATTCAAGAACGAAACACCGTCATGTTGCTCAAACACAAAACAGCACTGTGGCTGTATTCGGAATGATTTTTTTGTTTTGCGAAATAGAGCAAAAACAAGCAATATGGTGTCTAAAACGTAAGTCTCTTAATTAACTTATTGTTTATTGAATTCAATGTCACATTTGTAATCATGGTCATTTTTGGAGAAAAACGGCACTCTTCGTGTGAAATTGAATAACTATATGAAGTGGTATAAATATATTCATTTTCTGCCATCATGTCTTGAATTTGTGATCATTCTAAATGCATTTTAATAGACTGAATCATGCAGTGAAAGTACTCCCTCTAAATGCGCACACGCACTAGTCTAGACTTCACGTAATGTATGCGTGCGCTCTGTAGGGGTGTTTTGAATGGTTTTTGCAAAATACTCGATAATGTCAAATTGCACATCGTTAAAACAGCAATTACGATATTATCGCAGACGATATATATCGCACACCCCTAGTTCTGATTATCATGTTTATCGTGCTGAAATCATGCGTTTTAAACCATATGAGTTTAAGCCTCTGATATACAGTTTTGTGAGTGCACACATCCGAAGCACACGGACAGAAAGCGGCTGTCACAGCATGTGAGTAGCCTACTAAACTAAGTTCTCGTTCACACACAAGTTTACGTTAAAAACACACACGAGTTACAAAAACAGTTGGTTATGTCTGTGAAGGTAAACTGCTGGGAAATAAATCACATGTTTATTTTAGATCTGTGTGGCAGCAGCAATATACAGTAAATAAATCAATATCCACTGCTCTCTTGTGTCCTCTGAGGCTGGGACTCTAAATAGTGTTCTGTGCTCATCTGTGCAGCCAAAGACAGAAGAGTAGCATGTTTTGCTCAAACTTTCGCCATGGCATTAGAACTAGTACACCGTTGTCGCTTGTGAAATAAAAATGATGGCGCCGTGGGTGGAAACTTACAGATTAAGGGGCGGTAATATTATAATGAGATCCCTTTGCAACGTCACTAGGGGAGCTAAATCAGACGCGCTCGTTTTCTCAGACGCTTGCAGAAAAAGGCTTCCCAAAACAAAGTTACTGGGTTAATCTTTTTCACGTTTCCTATGTTGGTAGATGCACTGGGGACTTGATTATAGCACTTAAAACCTGGAAAAGTCAGATTTTCATGATATGTCACCTTTAAGTTAAAGTTAAAGCAACAAATAATTCATAACCCTACTGATAAATCTTTTCATGTTAACAGACCCTCCTCATCAGGAAATGGAGACAAACCATAACAGCAGCAAAACAGACACTGACAGAACAATACAAGGTACTGATGTCTGAATGGATATTTAATATTTTCATATTCCGTCATATTGTTTCTTCATGGAGCTATATTTAAATGTGTTTTCCCCTGTAATCTTCAAAGTCTTGAAAGAAATTACCACCGCAGATGGATACCATAATGGATACCATCTATCCTACATACTGTATAAGAGATGGTGTTGTCCATTAAGTTCTGTTGTTTGACAGTGTATATGATAATGTAAACAGAGCCCTGATGATGTATCACAAGCCTTTGTTAGAATACTAAACATTTAAAACATTGAGAGTGAAATGAAATTGAATGACACTGATGCAAAAAAAAAAAAAAAGGAAAGAAAGGATAAAGACAAAAAAGGGGAGCAGTAATTAATGGGTCCCTTAATTGTCCTCATGAAATATTTGCATGGGCATAATTTACATAATCTACATGTAGTAATTAATCTTTCAAAGGGTTTGCTTTCTCTTTTCGTCTTGGTTGAGAGGAAAGCAAGGGAAGGGCTCTTTTTTGTTCTCTTTGACATATATTCAAATACCGCATCTTCTCCTTTAACAATCTTTTCATCTCCACACACGTTAGAACATTATGGATTTGTCCATTCATTATACGCTGCTTGTGACATCAGTCAAGCTTCATTCATACCATTTATTTTTCTCCACAGATGGAAGACACTTTCTGAAGTCCACAGTGATGTACTGAAGAATGAAGACGAGGAGTAAATGCATTCATACTGTATAGAAGAGACCGTAGTCAATTGCCTGGTAAATAACGTCTGCAATTCTGCTAGAGGACTGATGGAAGACAATGAGGCAATTTTATAGGCTGATGTCAGTGTGTTGCAGCACAAAGACTTGACAAGATTATTATGGCCATTGAAAGTCAGCATTCAGTAGAATGAAGCGGGAGTCACCTATCCTCATGAGATGGCCGAGAAGAAAATGGTATCTCAATGCACACCTGGATAAATAACTAGGTTTCCAGGGGACTTTTCGCAACACTGAGAAATTAAAAGCATTTTATAAATCATTTAAATCTGCCTGACTACACTGACAGATGAAATATTCAAATCAGACTGTGCCATTTTATGCCCTTTTATTGCCCATTTTATGTCAATTTCAAAACATCATTTCATGAAGGGAGGTGCCTGAAGAGAGATTTGAATTTATTTAGTTATTTATCAAATATAGACACATTTAAATGCGTATTGTGTATCTGTCTGTTATTTCGAAAAAAGGTATAGCTGTCCGGATTTTTTTTTTGGGTGTCATTGTTGTATATGGGATCATAGCAGATTTGTCTCAAAGTTCATCAAATATGTACATAAAAGTGTAGACATGCTACTGTGCATTGTACGCTGTAGGTCTAGGAAATCAATACAAACATTTTTAATAAGATTTCTTGCATCTAAGTAATTTTTTGTTCAGTTGCCGTTTATTGTCCTACTCGACATGGAGAGCATGCTGGCATGTCGTTACTTCTGTCCTGTCCATCTGGAATACAATAAAGTTTTTCCCACATGCTTTACAAGGGAGATGTTTCAAAAACTGACTGATACTTGTTTTGTGTGACTTCTATAGTAACACTAAATCAAAGTCGTCAAACACAAATACTCTACCACTCTTGTTCTTGTTTTAAAAAAAAAAGTTTTTTATTTACTTCCAAGACACAAAGACATATTTCTTTGTTTTGTAATTTTACTGTATTTTATTATTATTTTATTTTACTTGCAAGACAGAAAGTCACACTTGTTCTCTTGTTTTTGTTTACCGCTGGTAAATGTTTTTTTTTACTTCCAAGACATAAAGACATAATACTTTGTTTTGTAATTTTACTGTATTTTATTATTATTTTATTTTACTTGCAAGACAGAAAGACACTATTGTTCTGGTTGTTTTTGTTTACAGCTGGTGAAATGTTTGTTTTTTTTACTTTCAAGACATTAAGACATATTACTTTTTGTAATTTTACTGTATTTTATTATTATTTTATATTATTTTATTTTACTTGCAAGACAGAAAGACACTCTTGTTCTCTTGTTTTTGTTTACAGCTGGTAAATGTATTTTTTTTTACTTCCAAGACATATTACTTTGTTTTGTAATTTTACTGTATTTTATTATTATTTTATTTTACTTGCAAGACAGAAAGTCACACTTGTTCTCTTGTTTTTGTTTACCGCTGGTAAATGTTTTTTTTTACTTCCAAGACATAAAGACATAATACTTTGTTTTGTAATTTTACTGTATTTTATTATTTTTTTATTTTACTTGCAAGACAGAAAGTTCTTGTTCTTGTTACCACAGGTAAAAATTTGCAGTGCTTCTTTATTTAATTTTAATGTAATTTAATTTATTTTATATTATTTTACCTAACTTATTTATTTTACTTTGTTCTTGTGCTTTTGTTTACCACTTGTAAAAGTTTGCAGTGCTTTATCATTTTATTTTATTTTATGACAGACACTTTCTCGGTTATGTCTGTGAAGGTAAACTGCTGGGAAATAAATCACATGTTTATTTTAGATCTGTGTGGCAGCAGCAATATACATTAAATAAATCAATATCCACTGCTCTCTTGTGTCCTCTGAGGCTGGGACTCTAAATAGTGTTCTGTGCTCGTCTGTGCAGCCAAAGACAGAAGAGTAGCATGTTTTGCTCAAACTTTCGCCATGGCATTAGAACTAGTACACCGTTGTCGCTTGTGAAATAAAAATGATGGCGCCGTGGGTGGAAACTTACAGATTAAGGGGCGGTAATATTATAATGAGATCCCTTTGCCACGTCACTAGGGGAGCTAAATCAGATGCGCTCGTTTTCTCAGACGCTTGCAGAAAAAGGCTTCCCAAAACAAAGTTACTGGGTTAATCTTTTTCACGTTTCCTATGTTGGTAGATGCACTGGGGACTTGATTATAGCACTTAAAACCTGGAAAAGTCAGATTTTCATGATATGTCACCTTTAAGTTAAAGTTAAAGCAACAAATAATTCATAACCCTACTGATAAATCTTTTCATGTTAACAGACCCTCCTCATCAGGAAATGGAGACAAACCATAACAGCAGCAAAACAGACACTGACAGAACAATACAAGGTACTGATGTCTGAATGGATATTTAATATTTTCATATTCCGTCATATTGTTTCTTCATGGAGCTATATTTAAATGTGTTTTCCCCTGTAATCCTCAAAGTCTTGAAAGAAATTACCGCCGCAGATGGATACCATCTATCCTATATATAGTGTCCATTATGTTCTGTTGTTTGACAATGTATATGATAATGTAAACAGGGCCCTGATGATGTATCATAAGCCTTTGTTAGAATATTAAACATTTAAAACATTGAGAGTGAAATGAAATGACACTGATGCAAAAAGAAAAAAAAGGAAAGAAAAGATAAAGACAAAAAAGGGGAACAGTAATTAATGGGTCCCTTAATTGTCCTCATGAAATATTTGCATGGGCATAATTTACATAATCTACATGTAGTAATTAATCTTTCAAAGGGTTTGCTTTCTCTTTTCGTCTTGGTTGAGAGGAAAGCAAGGGAAGGGCTCTTTTTTGTTCTCTTTGACATATATTCAAATACCGCATCTTCTCCTTTAACAATCTTTTCATCTCCACACACGTTAGAACATTATGGATTTGTCCATTCATTATACGCTGCTTGTGACATCAGTCAAGCTTCATTCATACCATTTATTTTTCTCCACAGATGGAAGACTCTTTCTGAAGTCCACAGTGATGTACTGAAGAATGAAGACGAGGAGTAAATGCATTCATACTGTATAGAAGAGACCGTAGTCAATTGCCTGGTAAATAACGTCTGCAATTCTGCTAGAGGACTGATGGAAGACAATGAGGCAATTTTATAGGCTGATGTCAGTGTGTTGCAGCACAAAGACTTGACAAGATTATTATGGCCATTGAAAGTCAGCATTCAGTAGAATGAAGCGGGAGTCACCTATCCTCATGAGATGGCCGAGAAGAAAATGGTATCTCAATGCACACCTGGATAAATAACTAGGTTTCCAGGGGACTTTTCGCAACACTGAGAAATTAAAAGCATTTTATAAATCATTTAAATCTGCCTGACTACACTGACAGATGAAATATTCAAATCAGACTGTGCCATTTTATGCCCTTTTATTGCCCATTTTATGTCAATTTCAAAACATCATTTCATGAAGGGAGGTGTCTGAAGAGAGATTTGAATTTATTTAGTTATTTATCAAATATAGACACTGCATTTAAATGCGTATTGTGTATCTGTCTGTTATTTCGAAAAAAGGTATAGCTGTCCGGATTTTTTTTTTGGGTGTCATTGTTGTATATGGGATCATAGCAGATTTGTCTCAAAGTTCATCAAATATGTACATAAAAGTGTAGACATGCTACTGTGCATTGTACGCTGTAGGTCTAGGAAATCAATACAAACATTTTTAATAAGATTTCTTGCATCTAAGTAATTTTTTGTTCAGTTGCCGTGGTTATGTCTGTGAAGGTAAACTGCTGGGAAATAAATCACATGTTTATTTTAGATCTGTGTGGCAGCAGCAATATACATTAAATAAATCAATATCCACTGCTCTCTTGTGTCCTCTGAGGCTGGGACTCTAAATAGTGTTCTGTGCTCGTCTGTGCAGCCAAAGACAGAAGAGTAGCATGTTTTGCTCAAACTTTCGCCATGGCATTAGAACTAGTACACCGTTGTCGCTTGTGAAATAAAAATGACGGCGCCGTGGGTGGAAACTTACAGATTAAGGGGCGGTAATATTATAATGAGATCCCTTTGCCACGTCACTAGGGGAGCTAAATCAGATGCGCTCGTTTTCTCAGACGCTTGCAGAAAAAGGCTTCCCAAAACAAAGTTACTGGGTTAATCTTTTTCACGTTTCCTATGTTGGTAGATGCACTGGGGACTTGATTATAGCACTTAAAACCTGGAAAAGTCAGATTTTCATGATATGTCACCTTTAAGTTAAAGTTAAAGCAACAAATAATTCATAACCCTACTGATAAATCTTTTCATGTTAACAGACCCTCCTCATCAGGAAATGGAGACAAACCATAACAGCAGCAAAACAGACACTGACAGAACAATACAAGGTACTGATGTCTGAATGGATATTTAATATTTTCATATTCCGTCATATTGTTTCTTCATGGAGCTATATTTAAATGTGTTTTCCCCTGTAATCCTCAAAGTCTTGAAAGAAATTACCGCCGCAGATGGATACCATCTATCCTATATATAGTGTCCATTATGTTCTGTTGTTTGACAATGTATATGATAATGTAAACAGGGCCCTGATGATGTATCATAAGCCTTTGTTAGAATATTAAACATTTAAAACATTGAGAGTGAAATGAAATGACACTGATGCAAAAAGAAAAAAAAGGAAAGAAAAGATAAAGACAAAAAAGGGGAACAGTAATTAATGGGTCCCTTAATTGTCCTCATGAAATATTTGCATGGGCATAATTTACATAATCTACATGTAGTAATTAATCTTTCAAAGGGTTTGCTTTCTCTTTTCGTCTTGGTTGAGAGGAAAGCAAGGGAAGGGCTCTTTTTTGTTCTCTTTGACATATATTCAAATACCGCATCTTCTCCTTTAACAATCTTTTCATCTCCACACACGTTAGAACATTATGGATTTGTCCATTCATTATACGCTGCTTGTGACATCAGTCAAGCTTCATTCATACCATTTATTTTTCTCCACAGATGGAAGACTCTTTCTGAAGTCCACAGTGATGTACTGAAGAATGAAGACGAGGAGTAAATGCATTCATACTGTATAGAAGAGACCGTAGTCAATTGCCTGGTAAATAACGTCTGCAATTCTGCTAGAGGACTGATGGAAGACAATGAGGCAATTTTATAGGCTGATGTCAGTGTGTTGCAGCACAAAGACTTGACAAGATTATTATGGCCATTGAAAGTCAGCATTCAGTAGAATGAAGCGGGAGTCACCTATCCTCATGAGATGGCCGAGAAGAAAATGGTATCTCAATGCACACCTGGATAAATAACTAGGTTTCCAGGGGACTTTTCGCAACACTGAGAAATTAAAAGCATTTTATAAATCATTTAAATCTGCCTGACTACACTGACAGATGAAATATTCAAATCAGACTGTGCCATTTTATGCCCTTTTATTGCCCATTTTATGTCAATTTCAAAACATCATTTCATGAAGGGAGGTGCCTGAAGAGAGATTTGAATTTATTTAGTTATTTATCAAATATAGACACATTTAAATGCGTATTGTGTATCTGTCTGTTATTTCGAAAAAAGGTATAGCTGTCCGGATTTTTTTTTTGGGTGTCATTGTTGTATATGGGATCATAGCAGATTTGTCTCAAAGTTCATCAAATATGTACATAAAAGTGTAGACATGCTACTGTGCATTGTACGCTGTAGGTCTAGGAAATCAATACAAACATTTTTAATAAGATTTCTTGCATCTAAGTAATTTTTTGTTCAGTTGCCGTTTATTGTCCTACTCGACATGGAGAGCATGCTGGCATGTCGTTACTTCTGTCCTGTCCATCTGGAATACAATAAAGTTTTTCCCACATGCTTTACAAGGGAGATGTTTCAAAAACTGACTGATACTTGTTTTGTGTGACTTCTATAGTAACACTAAATCAAAGTCGTCAAACACAAATACTCTACCACTCTTGTTCTTGTTTTAAAAAAAAAAGTTTTTTATTTACTTCCAAGACACAAAGACATATTTCTTTGTTTTGTAATTTTACTGTATTTTATTATTATTTTATTTTACTTGCAAGACAGAAAGTCACACTTGTTCTCTTGTTTTTGTTTACCGCTGGTAAATGTTTTTTTTTACTTCCAAGACATAAAGACATAATACTTTGTTTTGTAATTTTACTGTATTTTATTATTATTTTATTTTACTTGCAAGACAGAAAGACACTATTGTTCTGGTTGTTTTTGTTTACAGCTGGTGAAATGTTTGTTTTTTTTACTTTCAAGACATTAAGACATATTACTTTTTGTAATTTTACTGTATTTTATTATTATTTTATATTATTTTATTTTACTTGCAAGACAGAAAGACACTCTTGTTCTCTTGTTTTTGTTTACAGCTGGTAAATGTTTTTTTTACTTCCAAGACATATTACTTTGTTTTGTAATTTTACTGTATTTTATTATTTTTATTATTCTATTTTATTTTACTTGCAAGACAGAAAGACATTCTTGTTCTCTTGTTTTTTTTACAGCTGGTAAATGTTTTTTTTACTTCCAAGACATATTACTTTGTTTTGTAATTTTACTGTATTTTATTATTTTTTATTATTCTATTTTATTTTACTTGCAAGACAGAAAGTTCTTGTTCTTGTTTACCACAGGTAAAAATTTGCAGTGCTTCTTTATTTAATTTTAATGTAATTTAATTTATTTTATATTATTTTACCTAACTTATTTATTTTACTTTGTTCTTGTGCTTTTGTTTACCACTTGTAAAAGTTTGCAGTGCTTTATCATTTTATTTTATTTTATGACAGACACTTTCTCTTTTCTCAAGAGCACATGTACAAAATGTGTTGACGCAGCATTTAGCCAATCACTCAAGCTGTACCGTTTAGCGGTATGCTCTCTCTCTTTCTCTCTCTGAACATAATAAGAAGCCAGGAGAGATGAATAATTGACTGATTGTTGCATTATTCAGGCCCCTATTGTGGAAAAAAGCCGTCTCTGGCACATTCCAGGTCTCTCTGGCATATTGAATATGAGGTTAAAGTTTCAATCAACCTTGAAAGGGAGAGGCATTTTTCATCGGCTAGCTCAAGTTGATGCACTCAGAGTTAGTGCACAGTTCTATCCAGGCAATACTTGATCTGCTATAAATATACTAAAATTGACTACACTAGACCAAAAAATGCATTATCAACATATTTATTGTGGTGATTCTTAAACTTGAGTGGCAAGTTTGAATTTGCATATGCAATCAATACTAGTTGTTTTCCCCTAAGATGATCACTTGTATCTATTTCTATAAATCTCACATTCCTTCATGGGTCCGTTAAGAACCACAATGACTCTAACAAGACAAATCCAGGGCCTGTTGAATGGCTCGTCACAGTCTGTATGTAATAGACCCAGCCACGACGGAGTAGCGTAAATTTAATCTAATCAGAGAGTGCCTATTATACATTAGCACAGACAGCGGTAGAGGTGCAGGACAAGTTATCCAAATGAGCGTTGGAGCAGGATGAGAGTCAGGCCGTGGACGGGTAATGAAAGGGCAAGAGAGTAGCGCTCAGCTTTTCAAACCTTTCACTGTCATTACTAATTCATGTTGCTCCTTCTCGCTTCTAATAAGAGAGAGAGTTGGGGGAAAGGGAGAACGGTGCAGG
Source organism: Sinocyclocheilus grahami (assembly GCF_001515645.1). Lineage (NCBI taxonomy): Eukaryota > Metazoa > Chordata > Actinopteri > Cypriniformes > Cyprinidae > Sinocyclocheilus > Sinocyclocheilus grahami. The sequence continues at coordinate 34,903 of NW_015505513.1, read as the reverse complement.
ATAATGTGCCGTGAAATTGACTCATTCACGAGAGGAGATCAACTTTTGATTTTAAACTGCCCTCCGAGGAAATGATGGTGAATTTAGTGATCCTGACAAAAAGGGGACTGTTTATTTAGTTCGGCTTTTTTCTTGACAAAGAAGGAACAAAGTTAACAGGCAAAATGTAGGCTACAGCAGCCCCAAAAAACATCTGGACACTTAAGCCACACTTAAAAATGTATAAATGACTTTGCATTATCAAAATACCAAACCAGAAATATAGTACAAACAATTGAAGGAAAACACTGAAGTGTTCCGTTTCAAACTATAAAAGACTATTGTTCAAATCATTAGGACACTTTGTAAAATGTCTGTAAAACAGAACATCTGTGTGAACCTGAAGATAAATGACTTCATTCATCTACTAAAACTGACCTTGGGACTGGCTGTTGAAAGGTTTTTTTACAGCCTAAGTTTCAATTTGTTAAAATCATGAACTAACAATGAACAATACTTTTACAGCATTTATTAATCTTGATTAATGTTCATTTCCATAAATACTATTAGTTAATGTATTATGAATGCATTAACCAAACATAAATTAACATTTATTTTAAAAAATAAAATTAAGGAACCAGTTAGATCATGATACTGATGATCCATTAATAAATGCTAAAAAATGGAACCTGAAGTTGTTACTGGTAGTGGCAAAAAAAAAAGGCTCAGAAAGCACAGAGAAAGATTCTAGCAGATGACACTTGATTTGATATTTTGTATCAGATACAATAGAATTGATCCAAAAATACTTTTTGGGGCTGAATGATCTCAGGTATTATTTAAACTACACATCTTGAGTATTTCTATAGACCTGTACATATGACTTCATTCATCTACTAAAACTGACCTTGGGACTGGCTGTTGAAAGGTTTTTTTACAGCCTAAGTTTCAATTTGTTAAAATCATGAACTAACAATGAACAATACTTTTACAGCATTTATTAATCTTGATTAATGTTCATTTCCATAAATACTAGTTTTAACATTTAAAAAGGAAAATTAACATTAGTTAATGTATTATGAATGCATTAACCAAACATAAATTAACATTTATTTTAAAAATAAAATTAAGGAACCAGTTATCAATTTAACATTTATAAAAATGGAAATTAATCAATATTAAATTGACAAATTAAGTCCTATTTAAACTGCTTAATTTATCTTTTAAATTTGGGTAAATTACATATCTTATTCATTATCTAGCAACACAATACATTTTTTAATTAACAATAAATGCTGTAAAATTTGTTTTGTTCAATGTTAGATCATGATACTGATGATCCATTAATAAATGCTAAAAAATGGAACCTGAAGTTGTTACTGGTAGTGGCAAAAAATAAATGGCTCAGAAAGCACAGAGAAAGATTCTAGCAGATGACACTTGATTTGATATTTTGTATCAGATACAATAGAATTGATCCAAAAATACTTTTTGGGGCTGAATGATCTCAGGTATTATTTAAACTACACATCTTGAGTATTTCTATAGACCTGTACATAAGTACATATATAATCTGAAATCATGTATGGCAACAATATTATTAGTAAATTATATAAAACGGTGGTTCTAAAGGTGTTTCTTCAGGAGCTTTCCAAGAGGGTCTCAAAATGGATTAAAAGTGTTTAAAATAAGACAAAACAAGCATTAAAATAAACTAAAATTAAGATTTCTTTCAGAATATGAATTCACCCCTCAACAATTCATTCATTCAGTGAATGAACTCATTCACTTGAAAATACATTGAAACACCTGGATATATGAGGAAGCCTAATTCATTTTAAGTGATTTCTAAACCTGAAAAAAAGTCATGAAAATTCATAAAATCCTAAACCTGACAAATACTAGACAATTCATGTATATTCACTGGTTAAAAAGAGTGGGAACTGTGAAGAACATTCAGCTCTTAAAATATCTGGAATCCTGCAATTTAATTTAGTGCCGGGCCTTCGGATGTTGTTATGGACAATGGGGAGCCTTGGAGTCAAAAAGGTTGAGAACAAGACATACAGTAGCCGGACACTCAAAAGTTTGATGCATTTTAATGATCAACAATAAAGTTGTCAGAGGCCCCAGGGCCTTGAGCTCAGAGGCCTGTATTCACCCGACACACAAAATGATATCAATAGACAAACTTGAATGTATGCCAGTGACTGCTGGCACAATGTGAAATAAATAAGGAAATGAGAAATGTTATTCATCCCAGTCCAGGCACCTCCTCAGCATAAATAGTGGCTTCTGAAATCATTATCTGATGTTGTACATGAATGTTGAAATGTGTTAAACTCATTTTCGTTCTTGTAAATGCGACTATATTTCTCACAACTGCTATAGTATTTCTTAGATTTATGACAATTTTCTGATATTTGGACATTGTATCTCGCAATTAAAAATCTGCAGGAAGATCATTTTGTTAAGTCAGTTTACAACGTTGTAAATAATGAAAGGCTGAAGTTATGAATATTAGTTTGGAATAACGTGTAGGTAAGTTAATGATGACAGAATGATCATTTTTTTGTGTGAATATCCCTTAAACTCACAATTGCAGTATGTCAAATGAGAATTACAAGACTTTTGTGTGTGTGTGTGGTTTCGCAGTGAAAACTGCAATAAGTGTGAGCCTCAAAAAAACATATAATCAGTTGTTAGTCAAGATGACATTTCTCACATTCCCTTTTGCTGTAAGGATTTGTGTATAATGAGAATGTATTGTTTTGTTTGTTTGGTCTGTTTTTGCCATTGCCTTGTCTCTAGATATGTGCGAGTGTGTGTGTGCTTTCACTCAAGCTGCTTGACAGGGGCACTGGGTGCTTGAGAGGACTTATGTTCCTTCGCTGGACTTCTGACAGCTGGATTGGCTTGTTTTCCCTCCCTCTCCCTGGGGGCTTCGCTGTCAGCTCTATACTCAGGCAGACTGTGAAGAGAGAGATTAATGGACAATGAGGATGGCAGAAAGGGAGAGACATTGAGAGAGGGAGAAGAGAAAAAGGACGAGAGGAGGCCAACTGCCATCTGCTCATTTCCTTTTAATGGACAAAGCCAACAGCAGGAGACAGTGCTGCCGACAAATCTGGATTTTCTTTATTACATGAACACACGCTCTAATTTGCTGAGGTTGACAAAGACAGAAACATGGCTACTTTTTCTTCAATTCAGGTCTTTTACCCTCCATTCTTCAGTTATTTTTTTATGGAAACAAGTGTGATTTGATCATCATCTGTCTGGCTTTCAGGCAAAATGTTGGTTGGTTTCTATTTAGCTTCCATGCATGTTACATGAGCACACTATTCAAAAAGTTATTTAATAAAAATATGTAATGAAGTACATTAGAAAAGTAATGACTGTCTTTGTTAAGTTAATAAGTTTCACATTCAGTGAATCTGAATGTGACATTGGGTTGTTTCACCTCTTTATGACTCGCATCTGCAGTTCCCTTCATTAATCTGTTGGCCCTAAGGAATGAATTCAATAGGCCTATTGTTTATCTTCACATTAGCAAACATTTAATACTAAAATGATGCATGAGAATTAAACAAGGTGTTAGCTGATGAATTCAAGACTGATCTGGGATCCATTTTCCATTTCTTCCACTCACATGTGTGATTTGACTGCTCTGAGATTACGATCAAAGAGCAGTTTGTACTTCTGCAAAGTCCTTGCATGACAGACCCATGTAATTCAGGCTGGTCATAAAACCTAATTAGACTTACCCACTTTAATTTAAGGCATCTGCAATTGGTTTCCCATCATCCCATTATGGGTTATATCCTCTCAAAATGATACAGTCCTGTAATGGACAATGACATGATTAAAATGATGTTAAAACAGTAACTGGGAAAGAATGTATTTTGTAATGTTGCCTGTTGTCGTGTAGGCCCTATTCCAGCAGAATTAAAGCCCTTATTGACCTTATTGAGGGTAGCAGCACCATTTTTGACAGAATTGTACTGTTGTTTAACAACATAGCAATTGTTTAGCTGACAGAAAGTTTTCTGAAAAAAAACAATCTCCATTTTGATGTTGATCTCAATTACATGATTTCGTTTTACTTAGCTCAAAATGCATGATCCCTGATAAAGATTAGCTATTTCCTACACTGTTCACACAACTGAAGCACCCCAGGAACCTCCATCGCTTGGGGATAGTTGGGACACAGAAGCTGGATGTCTTCTATCATCTCTAGGCTATTAGTCAAGACTGCTGTGTCCTAGTTCATGATTATCTTATGAAAACCAGCAACTCCCCATAAGCATTGCCACCGCCAGTCCACGCAACACATCTAAAACACCCAACAGATGGTCATTACACAAACAAGCTAATTTATCTCAAAGCCAGCAGTGGGGAACAAACAAAAGTATTTTACTTAATGTAGCAGCTTGACGTTGACTTGCAGCTGAGCTTTCAAACCGGCTCAAATGAAAGATGTCTTGTTTTCATTAATTCTCCAGCAGAGAAAGCTCTTGTTTGTGAAATTGAAGTCAGACGATGATCATTTATCAAAAGCCAAACGGACTGTTTCATGATCAGAAACTATTTAAAGGCATATTAGCACTATTTCTTGCATAATGCGGTAGCTAGGCCTACTGCTATTCTTCTACATTCATTTATTTATAATCACAAGAGCTTAAATGTTCAAAGTTAGGATATGTGTATGTGCACGTAGCCTACCCTACTTTATGGACAGACAATAGGCTATTCTTTGTAAGTGACAGACAACCTCAACCTTTATGGATCTTGGAATAATAAAATATATTAAACTTGACAAGTAACGCAAAACATTATATATTGCTTTGGGTTTTGGTAATCGTAGTCTGTGCTGCCACCATGTGGTCATGAAGCCACAGTACAGTAGTTTAGAATAGAACTTTGTCTATGACCAATAACATATTTTCAGTGTTTGAACAAATGTTGATAGGTTCATTTAACTTTTTTCCCCCTGAAAGACAGTGATTCCAGACACAGACAGTGTTCCACTTCACATTTCATCTCATTAAATAATACGCATCTGAAAGTGAAAAAAAAAACAAAGATGAATAATAATAAATATAGCTTCAAGCAGCAATTACTGGGGTTCAAGCGTTTTTAATTTTAAGATGATTTTACCCCAAAAGACTGAAAAATCATAAATACAAACACTAATATTATTTAATGATTTGTTACTTTTGACCAATAAGTGGTGCAATTTATATTTTTATACTTTTTGTATACTTTATACTTCATGTAATTTTTGGCCAAACTGTTTGGAAAGAACAGTTTTTCGTATCTCCTGAGCAGTAGGTGGCACTGTGCTGAAATTCTGCAGGTGGTTCAGGTCAGGTTGTGATAACAAACTCCAAGTTTGGTATGAATACGATAAAGTGTTGAAGAGGTATAGCCTCATATCCACTTTGTTGAACTCTTTGTCAAATTTATTTGTGCGTTATTCAAGAAGGGCTGTCTGAAAATGGTCTAGGACGAGTTCGAAAAAGTAGGCTTTTTACATAGCATCAAATAGCCTATCTGTGGAAAATCTAACATAGATGGCGCATATCAAATGGGATATATCGCCCTCCGAAGGGTACTTTGGAGTGAAAACAATCATGGCCGCCATATTGAAGAGTCGTTCCAAACAGAAGTACTCAAAACTGGTCACTTCAAAGGGCCCTTCGGAATGAAGGATTTTGAAGGATACAACTGATGGACACTTTGGGCTCCCATGATCCTATGCACAGATTCTTTGTTGGATGATGGTGCCCCCATATGGGCATGGGATGATGATGCAGAAGGGCACTTCAAGAAACAGTTGTTTGGTCCCCTACACCCTGCAACCCTTTAAAGCTCTCACTCAGGAGGGTAAACCCTTTGAAGGGATTAGGGCATAGGGATGAGCGCTTTCGAATGGAATGCAGGGATGATATGAATATTGTGTGTATGTTTGAAGCATTGAATGATATAAGAGGCGTAAAACAATATAGTGCCACCCAGTGGCCGATTTCTTTCAAATTTCTTACAGACCTCTAAGAATATGAGTCAAACAGGCACAGTGAGCTTCATTCTGATTGGCCTCCGGGTGCCCAAATTTGATTAGCTGATGGTGGCCATGTTTATCAAGATATGCCAATGCCCTCGTAGATATTGGTGGCACCTTGGACAAAGACACGGCATGCCACATTTCAAGGCAATCGGACTAACAGGTGCATAGTTACAGCCATTTTCATGTTTTTTTCATGTTATAGTGCCACCAAGTGGTCAAACTCCCCAATGTTTTATTATTTATTTATTGCTGTGACCTCAGATTGAACTCATTCATATGTGTTCTGAGTGAAAATATATAATTCCATTCAAGAGTTGTAGCCATTTTAGTAAAAGTGTCCCCACCCACTTCGAACATTTTTGCGTCCTGTTGCGACTGACAATGGAACTTCAAATTTGTTTTGATAACTTTTGCTATTCAGACTACAGAGACTTTTCTGCACTGGTTAGGTTCCGATTGGACAAAAAAACTACTAGATCATGAAAGCATGCTTTACAAAAATTCTAAATGGCGGAAAAAGACACTTCAGTCTTACGACAAATGCGAGTTAGTTATGAGCGATTTCGTGCCTTTGATCGCTGTAGCGCCACCTATTGGGCAAATGAAGTGAGTACCATCGGGCCAAATGTCTCTAGGCCTTGCAGTTTGGTCTGCCGGATCAGTTTTAGGGCAGATTAATAATAATAATGATAATAATCAGTGGTGTAGTCCTAAAGAAAAAATTGGTTTACTATTACCCAGTCGCCACACAACCCCCCACCCCACCAAAAAAAAAGTTTACTTTATATAGTAATTTAGTAAATATTAATGCAGTGCACTCTAAAATTGGTTGACAGATAGTAGTCTACTGCATGACTTCCAGGTTGTTCCAGGTTTGTTGACCGCATTACTATTCTATATATAATTTCAAGTTGCTTTGGAATTATATTCATTGTGAAAAGTGTTTTACAGATAAATCTGAATTTAATGTTTTATTTTATGTGGGTAGAAAAAATTAACTTAATATGAAATAAATATTTCCAGATAATATTTTCTTAAATTTGCTTTGGCTTTAGCACAGTGGAAATGTAAAATACAATAATTTAATGAAAAATAATTTATACTTATAATATGATGCCTAGCATTTTTCTCTCACAGCATAAGTGGGTCTTAGAAAAATATAGCTAACAGTATAATTTATGAAGAGAATTATCTCCTGCAAGAGGATTTTGCAGCGTGTAGCATGAAAAACAAACGTTTTATACAAATAGGCCTATATGGATAACATAAATTACATATAGCCTACATAAAGCATGCAAAGAGATCTCTCTAAAAACCTCACTCATCTTAGCTGATCGCGATCTCACAAAGTTCCATTATAATCAATGAATCTCTCTGTACTGCACAATTAGTCTTTTATTTACATCGTTATAATAAGACGGTTCTCGAGCTTGCAGAACTGAGCACTGGACAAAAACTCCTGCGTTTTAAGCGTTGAATGGGTTCTAACCTAAACGCATATGATTGGTCATTGCGTTCAATAAATCAACAGGCATGTATGTAATTGTGTAACACAAATGCACGCTAGATAGTTTGCCAAATCTGTTTATTACAACTTCAACTGTGGGTGCTCTTGCTTTCACTATTATCCCCTTAAAACCAGGCCTGAACTAAGGGCAGGGCCGGACTGGGAAACAATTTCAGGCCGGGAAATCTCACACTCATCCAGGCCATCCTATACACCCACAACAAATTCTGAAACCACAGACAACCCTATTATTTGTATGGCCATCACAAAGGTCTAAACCCTTGGGCTGGAGCTGTGCAAAATAATTAAAGGTTCTTGAATTGCACCTTCACTTCCATTTTCCTTTTCCTCATTTTCCCCAATATCTCTGTCCATCCCTTGGGTAGCCTATATGTGTGTTTTTTTCTTGTACCTGTCACTTCTTCACCAGCAGGTCTACTGTTATGAACAGAACTGTGTCCACCTAGTTGCAAAACAACTACCTCATTGTAATTTGTTTGCACAGAATGTTGATATTTATCTTAAAATGACTTAAAGGGGTCATATGATGTTGCTAAAAAGAACATTATTTGTGTATTTGGTGTAATGAAACGTGTTTATGCGGTTTAAGGTTAAAAAAACACATTATTTTCCACATACTGTACATTATTGTTTCTCCTCTATGCCCCGCCTTTCTGAAAAGCGTAGATTTTTACAAAGCTCATCGGTCTGAAAAGCGAGTTGTGCTCTGATTGACCAGCTATCGAGTGCGTTGTGATTGGCCGAATACCTCAAGCGTGTGATGGAAATGTTACGCCCCTTACCATATTGTGATGCCTTGTCCCAGCCTGAGCGGTGCGGGCTTGAGAACGGCGCGGCCAGCTGATTCGACGAAGGAGTGGCCAGCGGGCTTGCGGCAACCACATGTGACGA